>NW_027040413.1:158374-301741 GCF_034236695.1 Oncorhynchus nerka | reverse complement strand
GTTATCCAACTCTAACATGTTCTGTTCCTCAGTTATCCAACTCTAACTAACATGTTTCTGTTCCTCAGTTATCCAACTCTAACTAACATGTTCTGCTCCCTCAGTTATCCAACTCTAACTAACATGTTCTGTTCCTCAGTTATCCAACTCTAACTAACATGTTCTGCTCCTCAGTTATCCAACTCTAACTAACATGTTCTGTTCCTCAGTTATCCAACTCTAACTAACATGTTCTGTTCCTCAGTTATCCAACTCTAACTAACATGTTCTGTTCCTCAGTTATCCAACTCTAACATGTTCTGTTCCTCAGTTATCCAACTCTAACTAACATGAACTAACATGTTCTGTTCTCAGTTATCTGGAATCCCCTAATTCAACATGTTCTGTTCTCAGTTATCTTCCCTAACATGTTCTGCTCCCTCAGTTATCTGGGAATCCTAATTCAATATGTTCTGTTCTCGCTATCTAATCCTAATTCAATATGTTCTGTTCTCAGTTATTCAACTTCTAACTATCATGTTCTCTGTTCTCAGTTATCCAACTTCTAACTAACATGTTCTGTTCCTCAGTTATCCAACTCTAACATGTTCTGCTCTCAGTTATCCAATCCCAACTAACATGTTCTGTTCCTCAGTTATCAACTCTAACTAACATGTTCTGTTCCTCAGTTATCCAACTTTACTAACATGTTCTGTTCTCAGTTATCCAACTCTAACTAACATGTTCTGCTATCCAACTCTAACATGTTCTGTTCTCAGTTATCCAACTCTAACTAACATGTTCTCTGTTCCTCAGTTATCCAACTCTAACTAACATGTTCTGTTCTCAGTTATCCAACTCTAACTAACATGCCTCAGTTATCCAACTCTAACATGTTCTGTTCTCAGTTATCCAACTACTAACTAACATGTTCTGCTCCTCAGTTATCCAACTCTAACTAACATGTTCTGCTCTCAGTTATCCAACTCTAACATGTTCTGTTCCTCAGTTATCCAACTCTAACTAACATGTTCTGTTCTCAGTTATCCAACTCTAACTAACATGTTCTGTTCCTCAGTTATCCAACTCTAACATGTTCTTCTCAGTTATCCAACTCTAACATGTTCTGCTCTCAGTTATCCAACTCTAACTAACATGTTCTGTTCTCAGTTATTCAACTCTAACTAACATGTTCTGTTCTCAGTTATCCAACTCTAACTAATATGTTCTGCTCCTCAGTTATCCAACTCTAACTAACATGTTCTGTTCCTCAGTTATCCAACTCTAACTAACATGTTCTGCTCCTCAGTTATCCAACTCTAACTAACATGTTCTGCTCCTCAGTTATCCAACTCTAACTAACATGTTCTGTTCCTCAGTTATCCAACTCTAACATGTTCTGTTCCTCAGTTATCCAACTCTAACATGTTCTGTTCCTCAGTTATCCAACTCTAACTAACATGTTCCAACTCTAACTAACATGTTCTGTTCCTCAGTTATCCAACTCTAACTAACATGTTCTGTTCCTCAGTTATCCAACTCTAACTAACATGTTCTGTTCCTCAGTTTCCAACTCTAACTAACATGTTCTGTTCCTCAGCTATCCAACTCTAACTAACATGTTCTGCTCCCTCAGTTATCCAACTCTAACTAACATGTTCTGTTCCTCAGTTATCCAACTCTAACATGTTCTGTTCCTTCAACCAACTAACATGTTCTGTTCCTCAGTTATCCAACTCTAACTAACATGTTCTGTTCCTCAGTTATCCAACTAACTAACATGTTCTGTTCCTCAGTTATCCAACTCTAACATGTTCTGTTCCTCAGTTATCCAACTCTAACTAACATGTTCTGTTCCTCAGTTATCCAACTCTAACATGTTCTGTTCCTCAGTTATCCAACTCTAACATGTTCTGTTCCTCAGTTATCCAACTCTAACTAACATGTTCTGTCCTCAGTTATCCAACTCTAACTAACATGTTCTGTTCCTCAGTTATCCAACTCTAACTAACATGTTCTGTTCCTCAGTTATCCAACTCTAACTAACATGTTCTGTTCCTCAGTTATCCAACTCTAACATGTTAGTTATCCAACTCTAACTAACATGTTCTGTTCCTCAGTTATCCAACTCTAACTAACATGTTCTGTTCCTCAGTTATCCAACTCTAACTAACATGTTCTGTTCCTCAGTTATCCAACTCTAACATGTTCTGTTCCTCAGTTATCCAACTCTAACATGTTCTGTTCCTCAGTTACCCAACTCTAACTAACATGTTCTGTTCCTCAGTTATCCAACTCTAACTAACATGTTCTGTCTCCTCAGTTATCCAACTCTAACTAACATGTTCTGTTCCCAGTTATCCAACTCTAACTAACATGTTCTGCTCCTCAGCTATCCAACTCTAACTAATATGTTCTGCCTCAGTTATCCAACTCTAACTAACATGTTCTGTTCCTCAGTTATCCAACTCTAACATGTTCTGCCTCAGTTATCCAATAAATCCACATGTTCTGCTCCTCAGTTATCCAACTCTAACATGTTCTGCTCTCAGTTATCCAACTCTAACATGTTCTGCCCTCTGTTATCCAACTCTAACATGTTCTGCTCCTCAGTTATCCAACTCAACTAACATGCCTCAGTTATCCAACTCTAACATGTTCTGTTCAGTTATCCAACTAACTCTGTTCCTCCCAACTCTGTCAGTTATCCAACTCTAACTAACATGTTCTGTTCCTCAGTTATCCAACTCTAACTAACATGTTCTGTTCCTCAGTTATCCAACTCTAACCAACATGTTCTGTTCCTCAGTTATCCAACTCTAACATGTTCTGCTTCCTCAGTTATCCAACTCTAACTAACAGTTATCCAACTCTAACATGTTCTGCTCCTCAGTTATCCAACTCTAACTAACATGTTCTGCTCCTCAGTTATCCAACTCTAACTAACATGTTCTGTTCCTCAGTTATCCAACTCTAACTAACATGTTCTGTTCCTCAGTTATCCAACTCTAACATGTTCTGTTCCTCAGTTATCCAACTCTAACATGTTCTGTTCCTCAGTTATCCAACTCTAACTAACATGTTCTGCTCCTCAGTTATCCAACTCTAACATGTTCTGCTCCTCAGTTATCCAACTCTAACTAACATGTTCTGCTCCTCAGTTATCCAACTCTAACTAACATGTTCTGTTCCTCAGTTATCCAACTTCTAACTAACATGTTCTGTTCCTCAGTTATCCAACTCTAACTAACATGTTCTGTTCTCAGTTATCCAACTCTAACATGTTCTGTTCCTCAGTTATCCAACTCTAACTAACATGTTCTGTTCCTCAGTTATCCAACTCTAACTAACATGTTCTGTTCCTCAGTTATCCAACTCTAACTAACATGTTCTGTTCTCAGTTATCCAACTCTAACTAACATGTTTCTGTTCCTCAGTTATCCAACTCTAACTAACATGTTCTGTTCCTCAGTTATCCAACTCTAACAACATGTTCTGTTCCTCAGTTATCCAACTCTAACTAACATGTTCTGTTCCTCAGTTATCCAACTCTAACTAACATGTTCTGCTCCTCAGTTATCCAACTCTAACTAACATGTTCTGTTCCTCAGTTATCCAACTCTAACATGTTCTGTTCCTCAGTTATCCAACTCTAACTAACATGTTCTGCTCCTCAGTTATCCAACTCTAACTAACATGTTCTGTTCTCAGTTATCCAACTCAACTAACTGTTCTGTTCCTCAGTTATCCAACTCTAACTAACATGTTCTGTTCCTCAGTTATCCAACTCTAACATGTTCTGTTCCTCAGTTATCCAACTCTAACTAACATGTTCTGTTCCTCAGTTATCCAACTCTAACTAACATGTTCTGCTCCTCAGTTATCCAACTCTAACTAACATGTTCTGTTCTCAGTTATCCAACTCTAACATGTGTTCTGTTCCTCAGTTATCCAACTCTAACTAACATGTTCTGCTCCTCAGTTATCCAACTCTAACTAACATGTTCTGCTCCTCAGTTATCCAACTCTAACTAACATGTTCTGTTCCTCAGTTATCCAACTCTAACAACATGTTCTGCTCCTCAGTTATCCAACTCTAACATGTTCTGCCTCAGTTATCCAACTCTAACTAACATGTTCTGTTCCTCAGTTATCCAACTCTAACTAATATGTTCTGCTCCTCAGTTATCCAACTCTAACTAACATGTTCTGCTCCTCAGTTATCCAACTCTAACTAACATGTTCTGCTCCTCAGTTATCCAACTCTAACTAACATGTTCTGTTCCTCAGTTATCCAACTCTAACTAACATGTTCTGCTCCTCAGTTATCCAACTCTAACAACATGTTCTGTTCCTCAGTTATCCAACTCTAACATGTTCTGTTCTCAGTTATCCAACTCTAACTAACATGCCTCAGTTATCCAACTCTAACTAACATGTTCTGTTCCTCAGTTATCCAACTCTAACATGTTCTGTTCCTCAGTTACAACTCTAACTAACATGCCTCAGTTATCCAACTCTAACTAACATGTTCTGCTCCTCAGTTATCCAACTCTAACATGTTCTGTTCCTCAGTTATCCAACTCTAACATGTTCTGTTCCTCAGTTATCCAACTCTAACTAACATGTTTCTGTTCCTCAGTTATCCAACTCTAACTAACATGTTCTGTTCCTCAGTTATCCAACTCTAACTAACATGTTCTGTTCCTCAGTTATCCAACTCTAACTAACATGTTCTGTTCCTCAGTTATCCAACTCTAACTAACATGTTCTGCTCCTCAGTTATCCAACTCTAACTAACATGTTCTGTTCCTCAGTTATCCAACTCTAACATGTTCTGTTCCTCAGTTATCCAACTCTAACTAACATGTTCTGTTCCCTCAGTTATCCAACTCTAACATGTTCTGCTCCTCAGTTATCCAACTCTAACTAACATGTTCTGTTCCTCAGTTATCCAACTCTAACTAACATAACCAACTCTAACTAACATGTTCTGTTCCTCAGTTATCCAACTCTAACATGTTCTGTTCCTCAGTTATCCAACTCTAACATGTTCTGTTCCTCAGTTATCCAACTCTAACTAACATGTTTATGCAACTCTAACATGTTATGTTCCTCAGTTATCCAACTCTAACATGTTCTGTTCCTCAGTTATCCAACTCTAACTAACATGTTCTGTTCCTCAGTTATCCAACTCTAACTAACATGTTCTGCTCCTCAGTTATCCAACTCTAACATGTTCTGTTCCTCAGTTATCCAACTCTAACATGTTCTGCTCCTCAGTTATCCAACTCTAACTAACATGCCTCAGTTATCCAACTCTAACTAACATGTTCTGTTCCTCAGTTATCCAACTCTAACATGTTCTGTTCCTCAGTTATCCAACTCTAACATGTTCTGTTCCTCAGTTATCCAACTCTAACATGTTCTGTTCCTCAGTTATCCAACTCTAACTAACATGTTCTGTTCCTCAGTTATCCAACTCTAACATGTTCTGCTCCTCAACCAACTCTAACTAACATGCCTCAGTTATCAACTCTAACTAACATGTTCTGTTCCTCAGTTATCCAACTCTAACATGTTCTGTTCCTCAGTTATCCAACTCTAACTAACCTCAGTTATCCACCTCTAACATGTTCTGCTCAGTTATCCAACTCTAACTAACATGCCTCAGTTATCCAACTCTAACATGTTCTGTTCCTCAGTTATCCAACTCTAACTAACATGTTCTGTTCCTCAGTTATCCAACTCTAACTAACATGTTCTGCTCCTCAGTTATCCAACTCTAACTAACATGTTCTGTTCCTCAGTTATCCAACTCTAACATGTTCTGCTCTCAGTTATCCAACTCTAACTAACATGTTCTGTTCCTCAGTTATCCAACTCTAACATGTTCTGTTCCTCAGTTATCCAACTCTAACTAACATGTTCTGTTCCTCAGTTATCCAACTCTAACATGTTCTGCTCCTCAGTTATCCAACTCTAACTAACATGCCTCAGTTATCCAACTCTAACATGTTCTGTTCCTCAGTTATCCAACTCTAACTAACATGCCTCAGTTATCCAACTCTAACTAACATGTTCTGTTCCTCAGTTATCCAACTCTAACATGTTCTGTTCCTCAGTTATCCAACTCTAACATGTTCTGCTCCTCAGTTATCCAACTCTAACTAACATGCCTCAGTTATCCAACTCTAACATGTTCTGCTCTCAGTTATCCAACTCTAACTAACATGCCTCAGTTATCCAACTCTAACATGTTCTGTTCCTCAGTTATCCAACTCTAACTAACATGTTCTGTTCCTCAGTTATCCAACTCTAACTAACATGTTCTGCTCCTCAGTTATCCAACTCTAACATGTTCTGTTCCTCAGTTATCCAACTCTAACATGTTCTGTTCAGTTATCCAACTCTAACTAACATGCCTCAGTTATCCAACTCTAACTAACATGTTCTGTTCCTCAGTTATCCAACTCTAACATGTTCTGTTCCTCAGTTATCCAACTCTAACATGTTCTGTTCCTCAGTTATCCAACTCTAACATGTTCTGTTCCTCAGTTATCCAACTCTAACATGTTCTGTTCCTCAGTTATCCAACTCTAACTAACATGTTCTGTTCCTCAGTTATCCAACTCTAACATGTTCTGCTCCTCAGTTATCCAACTCTAACTAACATGCCTCAGTTATCCAACTCTAACATGTTCTGCTCCTCAGTTATCCAACTCTAACTAACATGTTCTGTTCCTCAGTTATCCAACTCTAACTAACATGTTCTGTTCCTCAGTTATCCAACTCTAACTAACATGTTCTGTTCCTCAGTTATCCAACTCTAACTAACATGTTCTGCTCCTCAGTTATCCAACTCTAACTAACATGTTCTGCTCCTCAGTTATCCAACTCTAACTAACATGTTCTGTTCCTCAGTTATCCAACTCTAACATGTTCTGCTCCTCAGTTATCCAACTCTAACTAACATGTTCTGTTCCTCAGTTATCCAACTCTAACATGTTCTGTTCCTCAGTTATCCAACTCTAACTAACATGTTCTGTTCCTCAGTTATCCAACTCTAACATGTTCTGCTCCTCAGTTATCCAACTCTAACTAACATGTTCTGTTCTGTTCCTCAGTTATCCAACTCTAACTAACATGTTCTGTTCCTCAGTTATCCAACTCTAACTAACATGTTCTGTTCCTCAGTTATCCAACTCTAACATGTTCTGTTCCTCAGTTATCCAACTCTAACATGTTCTGTTCCTCAGTTATCCAACTCTAACTAACATGCCTCAGTTATCCAACTGTTCTGTTCCTCAGTTATCCAACTCTAACATGTTCTGTTCCTCAGTTATCCAACTCTAACTAACATGTTCTGTTCCTCAGTTTCCAACTCTAACATGTTCTGCTCCTCAGTTATCCAACTCTAACTAACATGTTCTGTTCCTCAGTTATCCAACTCTAACTAACATGTTCTGTTCCTCAGTTATCCAACTCTAACTAACATTATCCAACTCTAACATGTTCTGTTCCTCAGTTATCCAACTCTAACTAACATGTTCTGTTCCTCAGTTATCCAACTCTAACATGTTCTGTTCCTCAGTTATCCAACTCTAACTAACATGCCTCAGTTATCCAACCTCTAACATGTTCTGCTCCTCAGTTATCAACAACTAACATGCCTCAGTTAAACTCTAACATGTTCTGTTCCTCAGTTATCCAACTCTAACTAACATGTTCTGCTCCTCAGTTATCCAACTCTAACTAACATGTTCTGTTCCTCAGTTATCCAACTCTAACATGTTCTGCTCCTCAGTTATCCAACTCTAACTAACATGCCTCAATCCAACTCTAACTAACATGTTCTGTTCCTCAGTTATCCAACTCTAACATGTTCTGTTCCTCAGTTATCCAACTCTAACATGTTCTGCTTCCTCAGTTATCCAACTCCAACTGCTCAATCCAACTCTAACATGTTCTGCTCCTCAGTTATCCAACTCTAACTAACATGCCTCAGTTATCCAACTCTAACATGTTCTGTTCCTCAGTTATCCAACTCTAACTAACATGTTCTGTTCCTCAGTTATCCAACTCTAACTAACATGTTCTGCTTCCTCAGTTATCCAACTCTAACATGTTCTGTTCCTCAGTTATCCAACTCTAACATGTTCTGTTCTCAGTTATCCAACTCAACTAACATGCCTCCAACTCTAACTAACATGTTCTGTTCCTCAGTTATCCAACTCTAACATGTTCTGTTCCTCAGTTATCCAACTCTCTAACATGTTCTGTTCCTCAGTTATCCAACTCTAACATGTTCTGTTCCTCAGTTATCCAACTCTAACTAACATGTTCTGTTCCTCAGTTATCCAACTCTAACTAACATGTTCTGTTCCTCAGTTATCCAACTCTAACTAACATGTTCTGTTCCTCAGTTATCCAACTCTAACTAACATGTTCTGCTCCTCAGTTATCCAACTCTAACTAACATGTTCTGTTCCTCAGTTATCCAACTCTAACTAACATGTTCTGTTCCTCAGTTATCCAACTCTAACTAACATGTTCTGTTCCTCAGTTATCCAACTCTAACTAACATGTTCTGCTCCTCAGTTATCCAACTCTAACTAACATGTTCTGCTCCTCAGTTATCCAACTCTAACTAACATGTTCTGTTCCTCAGTTATCCAACTCTAACTAACATGTTCTGCTCCTCAGTTATCCAACTCTAACTAACATGTTCTGTTCCTCAGTTATCCAACTCTAACATGTTCTGTTCCTCAGTTATCCAACTCTAACTAACATGTTCTGTTCCTCAGTTATCCAACTCTAACATGTTCTGCTGTTATCTGTTCCTCAGTTATCCAACTCTAACATGTTCTGTTCCTCAGTTATCCAACTCTAACTAACATGCTGTTCTCAGTTATCCAACTCTAACTAACATGTTCTGTTCCTCAGTTATCCAACTCTAACATGTTCTGTTCCTCAGTTATCCAACTCTAACATGTTATGCTCCTCAGTTATCCAACTCTAACTAACATGCTCAGTTATCCAACTCTAACATGTTCTGTTCCTCAGTTATCCAACTCTAACTAACATGTTCTGCTCCTCAGTTATCCAACTCTAACTAACATGTTCTGTTCCTCAGTTATCCAACTCTAACATGTTCTGTTCCTCAGTTATCCAACTCTAACATGTTCTGCTCCTCAGTTATCCAACTCTAACTAACATGTTCTGTTCCTCAGTTATCCAACTCTAACATGTTCTGTTCCTCAGTTATCCAACTCTAACTAACATGCCTCAGTTATCCAACTCTAACATGTTCTGCTCCTCAGTTATCCAACTCTAACTAACATGCCTCAGTTATCCAACTCTAACATGTTCTGTTCCTCAGTTATCCAACTCTAACTAACATGTTCTGCTCCTCAGTTATCCAACTCTAACTAACATGTTCTGTTCCTCAGTTATCCAACTCTAACATGTTCTGCTCCTCAGTTATCCAACTCTAACTAACATGTTCTGTTCCTCAGTTATCCAACTCTAACATGTTCTGTTCCTCAGTTATCCAACTCTAACTAACATGTTCTGTTCCTCAGTTATCCAACTCTAACATGTTCTGTCCTCAGTTATCCAACTCTAACTAACATGCTGCTCAGTTATCCAACTCTAACTAACATGTTCTGTTCCTCAGTTATCCAACTCTAACATGTTCTGTTCCTCAGTTATCCAACTCTAACTAACATGTTCTGCTCCTCAGTTATCCAACTCTAACTAATCATGTTCTGCTCCTCAGTTATCCAACTCTAACTAACATGTTCTGTCTAACATCCTCAGTTATCCAACTCTAACTAACATGTTCTGTTCCTCAGTTATCCAACTCTAACTAACATGTTCTGCTCCTCAGTTATCCAACTCTAACATGTTCTGTTCCTCAGTTATCCAACTCTAACATGTTCTGCTCCTCAGTTATCCAACTCTAACTAACATGTTCTGTTCCTCAGTTATCCAACTCTAACTAACATGTTCTGTTCCTCAGTTATCCAACTCTAACATGTTCTGTTCCTCAGTTATCCAACTCTAACATGTTCTGTTCCTCAGTTATCCAACTCTAACTGTTCTGTTCCTCAGTTATCCAACTCTAACATGTTCTGTTCCTCAGTTATCCAACTCTAACTAACATGTTCTGTTCCTCAGTTATCCAACTCTAACATGTTCTGCTCCTCAGTTATCCAACTCTAACTATGCCTCAATCCAACTAACATGTTCTGCTCCTCAGTTATCCAACTCTAACTAACATGTTCTGTTCCTCAGTTATCCAACTCTAACTAACATGTTCTGCTCCTCAGTTATCCAACTCTAACTAACATGTTCTGTTCCTCAGTTATCCAACTCTAACTAACATGTTCTGCTCCTCAGTTATCCAACTCTAACTAACATGTTCTGTTCATCAGTTATCCAACTCTAACTAACATGTTCTGTTCCTCAGTTATCCAACTCTAACATGTTCTGCTCCTCAGTTATCCAACTCTAACTAACATGTTCTGCTCCTCAGTTATCCAACTCTAACATGTTCTGTTCCTCAGTTATCCAACTCTAACTAACATGTTCTGTTCCTCAGTTATCCAACTCTAACATGTTCTGCTCCTCTGTTATCCAACTCTAACTAACATGTTCTGTTATCCAACTCTAACATGTTCTGTTCCTCAGTTATCCAACTCTAACTAACATGCCTCAATCCAACTCTAACTAACATGTTCTGTTCCTCAGTTATCCAACTCTAACATGTTCTGTTCCTCAGTTATCCAACTCTAACATGTTATGTTCCTCAGTTATCCAACTCTAACTAACATGCCTCAGTTATCCAACTCTAACATGTTCTGTTCCTCAGTTATCCAACTCTAACTAACATGTTCTGCTCCTCAGTTATCCAACTCTAACTAACATGTTCTGTTCCTCAGTTATCCAACTCTAACATGTTCTGTTCCTCAGTTATCCAACTCTAACATGTTCTGCTCCTCAGTTATCCAACTCTAACTAACATGTTCTGTTCCTCAGTTATCCAACTCTAACTAACATGTTCTGTTCCTCAGTTATCCAACTCTAACTAACATGTTCTGCTCCTCAGTTATCCAACTCTAACTAACATGTTCTGCTCCTCAGTTATCCAACTCTAACTATGTTCTGTTCCTTAGTTATCCAACTCTAACATGTTCTGTTCCTCAGTTATCCAACTCTAACTAACATGTTCTGTTCCTCAGTTATCCAACTCTAACTAACATGTTCTGTTCCTCAGTTATCCAACTCTAACATGTTCTGTTCCTCAGTTATCCAACTCTAGCATGTTCTGTTCCTCAGTTATCCAACTCTAACTAACATGTTCTGTTCCTCAGTTATCCAACTCTAACTAACATGTTCTGTTCCTCAGTTATCCAACTCTAACTAACATGTTCTGTTCCTCAGTTATCAACTCTAACATGTTCTGTTCTCAGTTATCCAACTCTAACTAACATGCCTCAGTTATCCAACTCTAACTAACATGTTCTGTTCCTCAGTTATCCAACTCTAACTAACATGTTCTGTTCCTCAGTTATCCAACTCTAACATGTTCTGCTCCTCAGTTATCCAACTCTAACTAACATGCTGTCTCCTCAGTTATCCAACTCTAACATGTTCTGCTCCTCAGTTATCCAACTCTAACTAACATGCCTCAGTTATCCAACTCTAACATGTTCTGTTCCTCAGTTATCCAACTCTAACTAACATGTTCTGTTCCTCAGTTATCCAACTCTAACTAACATGTTCTGCTCTCAGTTATCCAACTCTAACATGTTCTGTTCCTCAGTTATCCAACTCTAACATGTTCTGCTCCTCAGTTATCCAACTCTAACTAACATGCCTCAGTTATCCAACTCTAACTAACATGTTCTGTTCCTCAGTTATCCAACTCTAACATGTTCTGTTCCTCAGTTATCCAACTCTAACATGTTCTGTTCCTCAGTTATCCAACTCTAACATGTTCTGTTCCTCAGTTATCCAACTCTAACATGTTCTGCTCCTCAGTTATCCAACTCTAACTAACATGCCTCAGTTATCCAACTCTAACATGTTCTGCTCCTCAGTTATCCAACTCTAACTAACATGTTCTGTTCTCAGTTATCCAACTCTAACTAACATGTTCTGTTCTCAGTTATCCAACTCTAACTAACATGTTCTGTTCCTCAGTTATCCAACTCTAACTAACATGTTCTGCTCCTCAGTTATCCAACTCTAACTAACATGTTCTGCTCCTCAGTTATCCAACTCTAACTAACATGTTCTGTTCCTCAGTTATCCAACTCTAACATGTTCTGCTCCTCAGTTATCCAACTCTAACTAACATGTTCTGTTCCTCAGTTATCCAACTCTAACATGTTCTGTTCCTCAGTTATCCAACTCTAACTAACATGTTCTGTTCCTCAGTTATCCAACTCTAACATGTTCTGCTCCTCAGTTATCCAACTCTAACTAACATGCCTCAGTTATCCAACTCTAACATGTTCTGTTCTCAGTTATCCAACTCTAACTAACATGCCTCAGTTATCCAACTCTAACTAACATGTTCTGTTCCTCAGTTATCCAACTCTAACATGTTCTGTTCCTCAGTTATCCAACTCTAACATGTTATGCTCTCAGTTATCCAACTCTAACTAACATGCCTCAGTTATCCAACTCTAACATGTTCTGTTCCTCAGTTATCCAACTCTAACTAACATGTTCTGCTCCTCAGTTATCAACTCTAACTAACATGTTCTGTTCCTCAGTTATCCAACTCTAACATGTTCTGTTCTCAGTTATCCAACTCTAACATGTTCTGCTCCTCAGTTATCCAACTCTAACTAACATGTTCTGTTCCTCAGTTATCCAACTCTAACTAACATGTTCTGTTCCTCAGTTATCCAACTCTAACTAACATGTTCTGCTCCTCAGTTATCCAACTCTAACTAACATGTTCTGTTCCTCAGTTATCCAACTCTAACTAACATGTTCTGTTCCTTAGTTATCCAACTCTAACATGTTCTGTTCCTCAGTTATCCAACTCTAACTAACATGTTCTGTTCCTCAGTTATCCAACTCTAACTAACATGTTCTGTTCCTCAGTTATCCAACTCTAACATGTTCTGTTCCTCAGTTATCCAACTCTAGCATGTTCTGTTCTCAGTTATCAACTCTAACTAACATGTTCTGTTCCTCAGTTATCCAACTCTAACTAACATGTTCTGTTCCTCAGTTATCCAACTCTAACTAACATGTTCTGTTCTCAGTTATCCAACTCTAACTAACATGTTCTGCTCCTCAGTTATCCAACTCTAACTAACATGTTCTGCTCCTCAGTTATCCAACTCTAACTAACATGTTCTGCTCCTCAGTTATCCAACTCTAACATGTTCTGCTCCTCAGTTATCCAACTCTAACATATTCTGCTCCTCAGTTATCCAACTCTAACATGTTCTGCTCCTCTGTTATCCAACTCTAACATGTTCTGCTCCTCAGTTATCCAACTCTAACATGTTCTGTTCCTCAGTTATCCAACTCTAACATGTTCTGCTCCTCTGTTATCCAACTCTAACATGTTCTGCTCCTCAGTTATCCAACTCTAACATGTTCTGTTCCTCAGTTATCCAACTCTAACATGTTCTGCTCCTCAGTTATCCAACTCTAACTAACATGCCTCAGTTATCCAACTCTAACTAACATGTTCTGTTCCTCAGTTATCCAACTCTAACTAACATGCCTCAGTTATCCAACTCTAACTAACATGTTCTGTTCCTCAGTTATCCAACTCTAACATGTTCTGCTCTCAGTTATCCAACTCTAACTAACATGCCTCAGCATTCCAACTCTAACATGTTCTGTTCCTCAGTTATCCAACTCTAACTAACATGTTCTGTTCCTCAGTTATCCAACTCTAACATGTTCTGTTCCTCAGTTATCAACTCTAACATGTTCTGTTCTCAGTTATCAACTCTAACTAACATGTTCTGCTCCTCAGTTATCCAACTCTAACTAACATGCCTCAGTTATCCAACTCTAACATGTTCTGTTCCTCAGTTATCCAACTCTAACTAACATGTTCTGCTCCTCAGTTATCCAACTCTAACTAACATGTTCTGTTCCTCAGTTATCCAACTCTAACTAACATGTTCTGTTCCTCAGTTATCCAACTCTAACTAACATGTTCTGTTCCTCAGTTATCCAACTCTAACTAACATGTTCTGTTCCTCAGTTATCCAACTCTAACTAACATGTTCTGTTCCTCAGTTATCCAACTCTAACATGTTCTGCTCTCAGTTATCCAACTCTAACTAACATGTTCTGCTCCTCAGTTATCCAACTCTAACTAACATGTTCTGCTCCTCAGTTATCCAACTCTAACTAACATGTTCTGCTCCTCAGTTATCCAACTCTAACTAACATGTTCTGTTCCTCAGTTATCCAACTCTAACTAACATGTTCTGTTCCTCAGTTATCCAACTCTAACTAACATGTTCTGTTCTCAGTTATCGTTCTGCTCCTCAGTTATCCAACTCTAACTAACATGTTCTGTTCCTCAGTTATCCAACTCTAACATGTTCTGTTCCTCAGTTATCAACTCTAACTAACATGTTCTGCTCCTCAGTTATCAAACTCTAACTAACATGTTCTGTTCCTCAGTTATCCAACTCTAACTAACATGTTCTGTTCCTCAGTTATCAACTCTAACATGTTCTGTTCCTCAGTTATCCAACTCTAACTAACATGTTCTGCTCCTCAGTTATCAACTCTAACTAACATGTTCTGTTCTCAGTTATCCAACTCTAACTAACATGTTCTGTTCCTCAGTTATCCAACTCTAACTAACATGTTCTGTTCCTCAGTTATCCAACTCTAACTAACATGTTCTGTTCTCAGTTATCCAACTCTAACTAACATGTTCTGTTCCTCAGTTATCCAACTCTAACTAACATGTTCTGTTTCCTCAGTTATCCAACTCTAACTAACATGTTCTGTTCTCAGTTATCCAACTCTAACTAACATGTTCTGTTCCTCAGTTATCCAACTCATGTTCTGTTCTCAGTTATCCAACTCTAACTAACATGTTCTGTTCCTCAGTTATCCAACTCTAACTAACATGTTCTGTTCCTCAGTTATCCAACTCTAACTAACATGTTCCTCAGTTATCCAACTCTAACATGTTCTGTTCCTCAGTTATCCAACTCTAACTAACATGTTCTGTTCTGTTCTCAGTTATCCAACTCTAACATGTTCTGTTCCTCAGTTATCAACTCTAACATGTTCTGCTCCTCAGTTATCCAACTCTAACTAACATGCCTCAGTTATCCAACTCTAACATGTTCTGCTCCTCAGTTATCCAACTCTAACTAACATGCCTCAGTTATCCAACTCTAACATGTTCTGTTCCTCAGTTATCCAACTCTAACTAACATGTTCTGTTCCTCAGTTATCCAACTCTAACTAACATGTTCTGCTCCTCAGTTATCCAACTCTAACATGTTCTGCTCCTCAGTTATCCAACTCTAACATGTTCTGCTCCTCAGTTATCCAACTCTAACTAACATGCCTCAGTTATCCAACTCTAACTAACATGTTCTGTTCTCAGTTATCCAACTCTAACATGTTCTGTTCCTCAGTTATCCAACTCTAACATGTTCTGTTCCTCAGTTATCCAACTCTAACATGTTCTGTTCTCAGTTATCCAACTCTAACATGTTCTGCTCCTCAGTTATCCAACTCTAACTAACATGCCTCAGTTATCCAACTCTAACATGTTCTGCTCCTCAGTTATCCAACTCTAACTAACATGTTCTGTTCCTCAGTTATCCAACTCTAACTAACATGTTCTGTTCCTCAGTTATCCAACTCTAACTAACATGTTCTGTTCCTCAGTTATCCAACTCTAACTAACATGTTCTGCTCCTCAGTTATCCAACTCTAACTAACATGTTCTGCTCCTCAGTTATCCAACTCTAACTAATGTTCTGTTCCTCAGTTATCCAACTCCTAACATGTTCTGCTCCTCAGTTATCCAACTCTAACTAACATGTTCTGTTCCTCAGTTATCCAACTCTAACATGTTCTGTTCCTCAGTTATCCAACTCTAACTAACATGTTCTGTTCTCAGTTATCCAACTCTAACATGTTCTGCTCCTCAGTTATCCTAACTAACATGCCTCAGTTATCCAACTCTAACATGTTCTGTTCCTCAGTTATCCAACTCTAACTAACATGCCTCAGTTATCCAACTCTAACTAACATGTTCTGTTCCTCAGTTATCCAACTCTAACATGTTCTGTTCCTCAGTTATCCAACTCTAACATGTTTATGCTCCTCAGTTATCCAACTCTAACTAACATGCCTCAGTTATCCAACTCTAACATGTTCTGTTCCTCAGTTATCCAACTCTAACTAACATGTTCTGCTCTCAGTTATCCAACTCTAACTAACATGTTCTGTTCTCAGTTATCCAACTCTAACATGTTCTGTTCCTCAGTTATCCAACTCTAACATGTTCTGCTCCTCAGTTATCCAACTCTAACTAACATGTTCTGTTCCTCAGTTATCCAACTCTAACTAACATGTTCTGTTCCTCAGTTATCCAACTCTAACTAACATGTTCTGCTCCTCAGTTATCCAACTCTAACTAACATGTTCTGCTCCTCAGTTATCCAACTCTAACTAACATGTTCTGTTCCTTAGTTATCCAACTCTAACATGTTCTGTTCCTCAGTTATCCAACTCTAACTAACATGTTCTGTTCTCAGTTATCCAACTCTAACTAACATGTTCTGTTCCTCAGTTATCCAACTCTAACATGTTCTGTTTCTCAGTTATCCAACTCTAGCATGTTCTGTTCTCAGTTATCCAACTCTAACTAACATGTTCTGTTCCTCAGTTATCCAACTCTAACTAACATGTTCTGTTCCTCAGTTATCCAACTCTAACTAACATGTTCTGTTCCTCAGTTATCCAACTCTAACTAACATGTTCTGCTCTCAGTTATCCAACTCTAACTAACATGTTCTGCTCCTCAGTTATCCAACTCTAACTAACATGTTCTGCTCCTCAGTTATCCAACTCTAACATGTTCTGCTCCTCAGTTATCCAACTCTAACATATTCTGCTCCTCAGTTATCCAACTCTAACATGTTCTGCTCCTCTGTTATCCAACTCTAACATGTTCTGCTCCTCAGTTATCAACTCTAACATGTTCTGTTCCTCAGTTATCCAACTCTAACATGTTCTGCTCCTCTGTTATCCAACTCTAACATGTTCTGCTCCTCAGTTATCCAACTCTAACATGTTCTGTTCTCAGTTATCCAACTCTAACATGTTCTGCTCCTCAGTTATCCAACTCTAACTAACATGCCTCAGTTATCCAACTCTAACTAACATGTTCTGTTCCTCAGTTATCCAACTCTAACTAACATGCCTCAGTTATCCAACTCTAACTAACATGTTCTGTTCCTCAGTTATCCAACTCTAACATGTTCTGCTCCTCAGTTATCCAACTCTAACTAACATGCCTCAGTTATCCAACTCTAACATGTTCTGTTCCTCAGTTATCCAACTCTAACTAACATGTTCTGTTCCTCAGTTATCCAACTCTAACATGTTCTGTTCCTCAGTTATCCAACTCTAACATGTTCTGTTCCTCAGTTATCCAACTCTAACTAACATGTTCTGCTCCTCAGTTATCCAACTCTAACTAACATGCCTCAGTTATCCAACTCTAACATGTTCTGTTCCTCAGTTATCCAACTCTAACTAACATGTTCTGCTCCTCAGTTATCCAACTCTAACTAACATGTTCTGTTCCTCAGTTATCCAACTCTAACTAACATGTTCTGTTCCTCAGTTATCCAACTCTAACTAACATGTTCTGTTCCTCAGTTATCCAACTCTAACTAACATGTTCTGTTCCTCAGTTATCCAACTCTAACTAACATGTTCTGTTCCTCAGTTATCCAACTCTAACATGTTCTGCTCCTCAGTTATCCAACTCTAACTAACATGTTCTGCTCCTCAGTTATCCAACTCTAACTAACATGTTCTGCTCCTCAGTTATCCAACTCTAACTAACATGTTCTGCTCCTCAGTTATCCAACTCTAACTAACATGTTCTGTTCCTCAGTTCTCAACTCTAACTAACATGTTCTGTTCCTCGGTTATTCAACTCTAACTAACATGTTCTGTTCCTCAGTTATCCAACTCTAACTAACATGTTCTGCTCCTCAGTTATCCAACTCTAACTAACATGTTCTGTTCCTCAGTTATCCAACTCTAACTAATATGTTCTGTTCCTCAGTTATCCAACTCTAACTAACATGTTCTGCTCCTCCAGTTATCAAACTCTAACTAACATGTTCTGCTCCTCAGTTATCAACTCTAACTAACATGTTCTGTTCCTCGGTTATCCAACTCTAACACATGTTCTGTTCCTCAGTTATCCAACTCTAACTAACATGTTCTGCTCCTCAGTTATCCAACTCTAACTAACATGTTCTGTTCCTCAGTTATCCAACTCTAACTAACATGTTCTGTTCTCAGTTATCCAACTCTAACTAATATGTTCTGTTCCTCAGTTATCCAACTCTAACATGTTCTGTTCTCAGTTATCCAACTCTAACTAACATGTTCTGTTCTCAGTTATCCAACTCTAACTAACATGTTCTGTTCTCGATTATCCAACTCTAACTAACATGTTCTGTTCCTCAGTTATCCAACTCTAACTAACATGTTCTGTTCCTCAGTTATCCAACTCTAACTAACATGTTCTGTTCCTCAGTTATCCAACTCTAACTAACATGTTCTGTTCCTCAATTATCCAACTCTAACTAACATGTTCTGTTCCTCAGTTATCCAACTCTAACTAACATGTTCTGCTCCTCAGTTATCCAACTCTAACTAACATGTTCTGTTCCTCAGTTATCCAACTCTAACATGTTCTGTTCCTCAGTTATCAACTCAACTAACATGTTCTGCTCCTCAGTTATCCAACTCTAACTAACATGTTCTGTTCTCAGTTATCCAACTCTAACTAACATGTTCTGTTCCTCAGTTATCCAACTCTAACTAACATGTTCTGTTCCTCAGTTATCCAACTCTAACATGTTCTGTTCCTCAGTTATCCAACTCTAACTAACATGTTCTGCTCCTCAGTTATCCAACTCTAACTAACATGTTCTGTTCCTCAGTTATCCAACTCTAACATGTTCTGTTCCTCAGTTATCCAACTCTAACATGTTCTGCCTCAGTTATCCAACTCTAACATGTTCTGTTCTCAGTTATCCAACTCTAACTAACATGCCTCAGTTATCCAACTCTAACTAACATGTTCTGTTCCTCAGTTATCCAACTCTAACATGTTCTGTTCCTCAGTTATCCAACTCTAACTAACATGTTCTGCTCCTCAGTTATCCAACTCTAACTAACATGTTCTGTTCTCAGTTATCCAACTCTAACATGTTCTGTTCCTCAGTTATCCAACTCTAGCATGTTCTGTTCCTCAGTTATCCAACTCTAACTAACATGTTCTGTTCTCAGTTATCCAACTCTAACTAAACATGTTCTGTTCCTCAGTTATCCAACTCTAACTAACATGTTCTGTTCCTCAGTTATCCAACTCTAACTAACATGTTCTGCTCCTCAGTTATCCAACTCTAACTAACATGTTCTGCTCCTCAGTTATCCAACTCTAACTAACATGTTCTGCTCCTCAGTTATCCAACTCTAACATATTCTGCTCCTCAGTTATCCAACTCTAACATGTTCTGCTCCTCTGTTATCCAACTCTAACATGTTCTGCTCCTCAGTTATCCAACTCTAACATGTTCTGTTCCTCAGTTATCCAACTCTAACATGTTCTGCTCCTCTGTTATCCAACTCTAACATGTTCTGCTCCTCAGTTATCCAACTCTAACATGTTCTGTTCCTCAGTTATCCAACTCTAACATGTTCTGCTCCTCAGTTATCCAACTCTAACTAACATGCCTCAGTTATCCAACTCTAACTCAACATGTTCTGTTCCTCAGTTATCCAACTCTAACTAACATGCCTCAGTTATCCAACTCTAACTAACATGTTCTGCTCTCAGTTATCCAACTCTAACATGTTCTGCTCCTCAGTTATCCAACTCTAACTAACATGCCTCAGTTATCCAACTCTAACATGTTCTGTTCCTCAGTTATCCAACTCTAACTAACATGTTCTGTTCCTCAGTTATCCAACTCTAACATGTTCTGTTCCTCAGTTATCCAACTCTAACATGTTCTGTTCTCAGTTATCCAACTCTAACTAACATGTTCTGCTCCTCAGTTATCCAACTCTAACATGTTCATGCCTCAGTTATCCAAACTCAACATGTTCTGTTCTCAGTTATCCAACTCTAACTAACATGTTCTGCTCCTCAGTTATCCAACTCTAACTAACATGTTCTGTTCCTCAGTTATCCAACTCAACTAACATGTTCTGTTCCTCAGTTATCCAACTCTAACTAACATGTTCTGTTCTCAGTTATCCAACTCTAACTAACATGTTCTGTTCCTCAGTTATCCAACTCTAACTAACATGTTCTGTTCCTCAGTTATCAACTCTAACATGTTCTGCTCCTCAGTTATCCAACTCTAACTAACATGTTCTGCTCCTCAGTTATCCAACTCTAACTAACATGTTCTGCTCCTCAGTTATCAACTCTAACTAACATGTTCTGCTCCTCAGTTATCCAACTCTAACCAACATGTTCTGTTCCTCAGTTATCCAACTCTAACTAACATGTTCTGTTCCTCGGTTATCCAACTCTAACTAACATGTTCTGTTCCTCAGTTATCCAACTCTAACTAACATGTTCTGCTCCTCAGTTATCCAACTCTAACTAACATGTTCTGTTCTCAGTTATCCAACTCTAACTAACATGTTCTGTTCCTCAGTTTATCCAACTCTAACTAACATGTTCTGCTCCTCAGTTATCAAGCTCTAACTAACATGTTCTGCTCCTCAGTTATCCAACTCTAACTAACATGTTCTGTTCCTCGGTTATCCAACTCTAACATGTTCTGTTCCTCAGTTATCCAACTCTAACTAACATGTTCTGCTCTCAATTATCCAACTCTAACTAACATATTTCTGTTCCTCAGTTATCCAACTCTAACTAACATGTTCTGTTCCTCAGTTATCCAACTCTAACTAACATGTTCTGTTCCTCAGTTATCCAACTCTAACATGTTCTGTTCCTCAGTTATCCAGCTCTAACTAACATGTTCTGTTCCTCAGTTATCCAACTCTAACTAACATGTTCTGTTCCTCAGTTATCCAACTCTAACTAACATGTTCTGTTCCTCATTTATCCAACTCTAACTAACATGTTCTGTTCCTCAGTTATCCAACTCTAACTAACATGTTCTGTTCCTCAGTTATCCAACTCTAACTAACATGTTCTGTTCCTCAATTCTCCAACTCTAACTAACATGTTCTGCTCCTCAGTTATCCAACTCTAACTAACATGTTCTGTTCCTCAGTTATCCAACTCTAACTAACATGTTCTGTTCCTCAGTTATCAACTCTAACTAACATGTTCTGTTCCTCAGTTATCCAACTCTAACTAACATGTTCTGTTCCTCAGTTATCCAACTCTAACATAACTGTTCCTCAGTTATCCAACTCTAACTAACATGTTCTGCTCCTCAGTTATCCAACTCTAACTAACATGTTCTGTTCCTCAGTTATCCAACTCTAACATGTTCTGTTCCTCAGTTATCCAACTCTAACAACATGTTCTGCTCCTCAATTATCCAACTCTAACATGTTCTGTTCCTCAGTTATCCAACTCTAACTAACATGTTCTGTTCCTCAGTTATCCAACTCTAACTAACATGTTCTGCTCCTCAGTTATCCAACTCTAACTAATATGTTCTGCTCCTCAGTTATCCAACTCTAACTAACATGTTCTGCTCCTCAGTTATCCAACTCTAACTAACATGTTCTGTTCTCAGTTATCCAACTCTAACTAACATGTTCTGCTCCTCAGTTATCCAACTCTAACATGTTCTGCTCCTCAGTTATCCAACTCTAACTAACATGTTCTGTTCCTCAGTTATCCAACTCTAACATGTTCTGCTCCTCAGTTATCCAACTCTAACTAATATGTTCTGCTCCTCAGTTATCAACTCTAACATGTTCTGCTCCTCAGTTATCCAACTCTAACTAACATGTTCTGCTCCTCAGTTATCCAACTCTAACATGTTCTGTTCCTCAGTTATCCAACTCTAACATGTTCTGTTCCTCAGTTATCCAACTCTAACATGTTCTGCTCCTCTGTTATCCAACTCTAACATGTTCTGTCCTCAAGTTATCCAACTCTAACATGTTCTGTTCCTCAGTTATCCAACTCTAACATGTTCTGTTCCTCAGTTATCCAACTCTAACATGTTCTGCTCCTCAGTTATCCAACTCTAACATGTTCTGTTCCTCAGTTATCCAACTCTAACATGTTCTGCTCCTCAGTTATCCAACTCTAACATGTTCTGCCTCAGTTATCCAACTCTAACTAACATGTTCTGTTCCTCAGTTATCCAACTCCCCACATGTTCTGTTCCTCAGTTATCCAACTCTAACATGTTCTGCTCCTCAGTTATCCAACTCTAACTAACATGTTTTGTTCCTCAGTTATCCAACTCTAACTAACATGTTCTGCTCCTCAGTTATCCAACTCTAACTAACATGCCTCAGTTATCCAACTCTAACTAACATGTTCTGTTCTCAGTTATCCAACTCTAACATGTTCTGCTCCTCAGTTATCCAACTCTAACTAACATGTACTGTTCCTCAGTTATCCAACTCTAACATGTTCTGTTCCTCAGTTATCCAACTCTAACATGTTCTGTTCCTCAGTTATCCAACTCCTAACTAACATGTTCTGCTCCTCAGTTATCCAACTCTAACTAACATGTTCTGTTCCTCAGTTATCCAACTCTAACTAACATGTTCTGTTCCTCAGTTATCCAACTCTAACTAACATGTTCTGTTCCTCAGTTATCCAACTCTAACTAACATGTTCTGTTCCTCAGTTATCCAACTCTAACTACATGTTCTGTTCCTCAGTTATCCAACTCTAACTAACATGTTCTGTTCCTCAGTTATCCAACTCTAACTAACATGTTCTGTTCCTCAGTTATCCAACTCTAACATGTTCTGTTCTCAGTTATCCAACTCTAACTAACATGTTCTGCTCCTCAGTTATCCAACTCTAACTAACATGTTCTGTTCCTCAGTTATCCAACTCCTAACTAACATGTTCTGTTCCTCAGTTATCCAACTCTAACATGTTCTGTTCCTCAGTTATCCAACTCTAACTAACATGTTCTGTTCCTCAGTTATCCAACTCTAACTAACATGTTCTGTTCCTCAGTTATCCAACTCTAACTAACATGTTCTGTTCCTCAGTTATCCAACTCTAACTAACATGTTCTGCTCCTCAGTTATCCAACTCTAACTAACATGTTCTGTTCCTCAGTTATCCAACTCTAACATGTTCTGTTCCTCAGTTATCCAACTCTAACATGTTCTGCTCCTCAGTTATCCAACTCTAACATGTTCTGTTCCTCAGTTATCCAACTCTAACTAACATGTTTTGTTCCTCAGTTATCCAACTCTAACTAACATGTTCTGTTCCTCAGTTATCCAACTCTAACTAACATGTTTTGTTCCTCAGTTATCCAACTCTAACTAACATGTTCTGCTCCTCAGTTATCCAACTCTAACTAACATGCCTCAGTTATCCAACTCTAACATGTTCTGTTCCTCAGTTATCCAACTCTAACTAACATGTTCTGTTCTCAGTTATCCAACTCTAACTAACATGTTCTGCTCCTCAGTTATCCAACTCTAACTAACATGCCTCAGTTATCCAACTCTAACATGTTCTGTTCCTCAGTTATCCAACTCTAACAACATGTTCTGCTCCTCAGTTATCCAACTCTAACTAACATGTTCTGTTCCTCAGTTATCCAACTCTAACATGTTCTGTTCCTCAATCCAACTCTAACATGTTCTGTTCCTCAGTTATCCAACTCTAACATGTTCTGCTCCTCTGTTATCCAACTCTAACATGTTCTGCTCCTCAGTTATCCAACTCTAACATGTTCTGTTCCTCAGTTATCCAACTCTAACATGTTCTGCTCCTCTGTTATCCAATTCTAACATGTTCTGCTCCTCAGTTATCCAACTCTAACTAACATGTTTTGTTCCTCAGTTATCCAACTCTAACATGTTCTGTTCCTCAGTTATCAACTCTAACTAACATGCCTCAGTTATCCAACTCTAACTAACATGTTCTGCTCCTCAGTTATCCAACTCTAACATGTTCTGTTCCTCAGTTATCCAACTCTAACATGTTCTGCTCCTCAGTTATCCAACTCTAACTAACATGTTTTGTTCCTCAGTTATCCAACTCTAACTAACATGCCTCAGTTATCCAACTCTAACTAACATGTTCTTATCCAACTCTAACTAACATGTTCTGTTCCTCAGTTATCCAACTCTAACATGTTCTGCTCCTCAGTTATCAACTCTAACTAACATGTTCTGTTCCTCAGTTATCCAACTCTAACATGTTCTGTTCCTCAGTTATCCAACTCTAACATGTTCTGTTCCTCAGTTATCCAACTCTAACTAACATGCCTCAGTTATCCAACTCTAACTAACATGTTCTGTTCCTCAGTTATCCAACTCTAACTAACATGTTCTGTTCCTCAGTTATCCAACTCTAACTAACATGTTCTGTTCCTCAGTTATCCAACTCTAACTAACATGTTCTGTTCCTCAGTTATCCAACTCTAACATGTTCTGTTCCTCAGTTATCCAACTCTAACTAACATGTTCTGTTCCTCAGTTATCCAACTCTAACATGTTCTGTTCCTCAGTTATCCAACTCTAACATGTTCTGTTCCTCAGTTATCCAACTCTAACTAACATGTTCTGCTCCTCAGTTATCCAACTCTAACTAACATGTTCTGTTCCTCAGTTATCCAACTCTAACTAACATGTTCTGTTCCTCAGTTATCCAACTCTAACATGTTCTGTTCCTCAGTTATCAACTCTAACTAACATGTTCTGTTCCTCAGTTATCCAACTCTAACTAACATGTTCTGTTCCTCAGTTATCCAACTCTAACTAACATGTTCTGTTCCTCAGTTATCCAACTCTAACTAACATGTTCTGCTCCTCAGTTATCCAACTCTAACTAACATGTTCTGTTCCTCAGTTATCCAACTCTAACATGTTCTGCTCCTCAGTTATCCAACTCTAACATGTTCTGTTCCTCAGTTATCCAACTCTAACTAACATGTTTTGTTCCTCAGTTATCCAACTCTAACTAACATGTTCTGTTCCTCAGTTATCCAACTCTAACTAACATGTTTTGTTCCTCAGTTATCCAACTCTAACTAACATGTTCTGCTCCTCAGTTATCCAACTCTAACTAACATGCCTCAGTTATCCAACTCTAACTAACATGTTCTGTTCCTCAGTTATCAACTCTAACATGTTCTGCTCCTCAGTTATCCAACTCTAACTAACATGTTCTGTTCCTCAGTTATCCAACTCTAACATGTTCTGTTCTCAGTTATCCAACTCTAACATGTTCTGTTCCTCAGTTATCCAACTCTAACTAACATGTTCTGCTCCTCAGTTATCCAACTCTAACTAACATGTTCTGTTCCTCAGTTATCCAACTCTAACTAACATGTTCTGTTCCTCAGTTATCAACTCTAACTAACATGTTCTGTTCCTCAGTTATCCAACTCTAACTAACATGTTCTGTTCCTCAGTTATCCAACTCTAACTACCATGTTCTGTTCCTCAGTTATCCAACTCTAACTAACATGTTCTGTTCCTCAGTTATCCAACTCTAACTAACATGTTCTGTTCCTCAGTTATCCAACTCTAACATGTTCTGTTCCTCAGTTATCCAACTCTAACTAACATGTTCTGCTCCTCAGTTATCCAACTCTAACTAACATGTTCTGTTCCTCAGTTATCCAACTCTAACTAACATGTTCTGTTCCTCAGTTATCCAACTCTAACATGTTCTGTTCCTCAGTTATCAACTCTAACTAACATGTTCTGTTCCTCAGTTATCAACTCTAACTAACATGTTCTGTTCCTCAGTTATCCAACTCTAACTAACATGTTCTGTTCCTCAGTTATCCAACTCTAACTAACATGTTCTGCTCCTCAGTTATCCAACTCTAACTAACATGTTCTGTTCCTCAGTTATCCTCTAACATGTTCTGTTCCTCAGTTATCCAACTCTAACATGTTCTGCTCCTCAGTTATCCAACTCTAACATGTTCTGTTCCTCAGTTATCCAACTCTAACTAACATGTTTGTTCCTCAGTTATCCAACTCTAACTAACATGTTCTGTTCCTCAGTTATCCAACTCTAACTAACATGTTTTGTTCTCAGTTATCCAACTCTAACTAACATGTTCTGCTCCTCAGTTATCCAACTCTAACTAACATGCCTCAGTTATCAACTCTAACTAACATGTTCTGTTCCTCAGTTATCCAACTCTAACATGTTCTGCTCCTCAGTTATCCAACTCTAACTAACATGCCTCAGTTATCCAACTCTAACATGTTCTGTTCCTCAGTTATCCAACTCTAACTAACATGTTCTGTTCCTCAGTTATCCAACTCTAACTAACATGTTCTGCTCCTCAGTTATCCAACTCTAACTAACATGCCTCAGTTATCCAACCTAACATGTTCTGTTCCTCAGTTATCCAACTCTAACTAACATGTTCTGCTCCTCAGTTATCCAACTCTAACTAACATGTTCTGTTCCTCAGTTATCCAACTCTAACATGTTCTGTTCCTCAGTTATCCAACTCTAACATGTTCTGTTCCTCAGTTATCCAACTCTAACATGTTCTGCTCCTCTGTTATCCAACTCTAACATGTTCTGTTCCTCAGTTATCCAACTCTAACATGTTCTGTTCCTCAGTTATCCAACTCTAACATGTTCTGCTCCTCTGTTATCCAACTCTAACATGTTCTGCTCCTCAGTTATCCAACTCTAACATGTTCTGCTCCTCAGTTATCCAACTCTAACATGTTCTGTTCCTCAGTTATCCAACTCTAACTAACATGCTGTTCCTCAGTTATCCAACTCTAACATGTTCTGTTCCTCAGTTATCCAACTCTAACATGTTCTGTTCCTCAGTTATCCAACTCTAACATGTTCTGCTCCTCAGTTATCCAACTCTAACTAACATGTTTTGTTCCTCAGTTATCCAACTCTAACTAACATGTTCTGCTCCTCAGTTATCCAACTCTAACTAACATGCCTCAGTTATCCAACTCTAACTAACATGTTCTGTTCCTCCAGTTATCCAACTCTAACATGTTCTGCTCCTCAGTTATCCAACTCTAACTAACATGTTCTGTTCCTCAGTTATCCAACTCTAACATGTTCTGTTCCTCAGTTATCCAACTCTAACATGTTCTGTTCCTCAGTTATCCAACTCTAACTAACATGTTCTGCTCCTCAGTTATCCAACTCTAACTAACATGTTCTGTTCCTCAGTTATCCAACTCTAACTAACATGTTCTGTTCCTCAGTTATCCAACTCTAACTAACATGTTCTGTTCTCAGTTATCAACTCTAACTAACATGTTCTGTTCTCAGTTATCCAACTCTAACTAACATGTTCTGTTCCTCAGTTATCCAACTCTAACTAACATGTTCTGTTCCTCAGTTATCCAACTCTAACTAACATGTTCTGTTCCTCAGTTATCCAACTCTAACATGTTCTGTTCTCAGTTATCCAACTCTAACTAACATGTTCTGCTCCTCAGTTATCCAACTCTAACTAACATGTTCTGTTCCTCAGTTATCCAACTCTAACATGTTCTGTTCCTCAGTTATCCAACTCTAACATGTTCTGTTCCTCAGTTATCCAACTCTAACTAACATGTTCTGTTCCTCAGTTATCCAACTCTAACTAACATGTTCTGTTCCTCAGTTATCCAACTCTAACTAACATGTTCTGTTCCTCAGTTATCCAACTCTAACATGTTCTGCTCCTCAGTTATCCAACTCTAACATGTTCTGTTCCTCAGTTATCAACTCTAACTAACATGTTTTGTTCCTCAGTTATCCAACTCTAACTAACATGTTCTGTTCCTCAGTTATCCAACTCTAACTAACATGTTTTGTTCCTCAGTTATCCAACTCTAACTAACATGTTCTGCTCTCAGTTATCCAACTCTAACTAACATGCCTCAGTTATCAACTCTAACTAACATGTTCTGTTCCTCAGTTATCCAACTCTAACATGTTCTGCTCCTCAGTTATCCAACTCTAACTAACATGCCTCAGTTATCCAACTCTAACATGTTCTGTTCCTCAGTTATCCAACTCTAACTAACATGTTCTGTTCTCAGTTATCCAACTCTAACATGTTCTGTTCCTCAGTTATCCAACTCTAACTAACATGTTCTGCTCCTCAGTTATCCAACTCTAACATGTTCTGCTCCTCAGTTATCCAACTCTAACATGTTCTGCTCCTCAGTTATCCAACTCTAACATGTTCTGTTCCTCAGTTATCCAACTCTAACTAACATGTTCTGTTCCTCAGTTATCCAACTCTAACTAACATGTTCTGTTCCTCAGTTATCCAACTCTAACTAACATGTTCTGTTCCTCAGTTATCCAACTCTAACTAACATGTTCTGCTCCTCAGTTATCCAACTCTAACATGTTCTGCTCCTCAGTTATCAACTCTAACTAACATGTTCTGCTCCTCAGTTATCCAACTCTAACTAACATGTTCTGCTCCTCAGTTATCCAACTCTAACTAACATGTTCTGCTCCTCAGTTATCCAACTCTAACTAACATGTTCTGTTCCTCAGTTATCCAACTCTAACTAACATGTTCTGTTCCTCAGTTATCCAACTCAACTAACATGTTCTGTTCCTCAGTTATCCAACTCTAACTAACATGTTCTGCTCCTCAGTTATCAACTCTAACTAACATGTTCTGTTCCTCAGTTATCCAACTCTAACTAACATGTTCTGTTCCTCAGTTATCCAACTCTAACTAACATGTTCTGCTCCTCAGTTATCCAACTCTAACTAACATGTTCTGTTCCTCAGTTATCCAACTCTAACTAACATGTTCTGTTCCTCAGTTATCCAACTCTAACATGTTCTGTTCCTCAGTTATCCAACTCTAACTAACATGTTCTGCTCCTCAGTTATCCAACTCTAACATGTTCTGTTCCTCAGTTATCCAACTCTAACTAACATGTTCTGTTCCTCAGTTATCCAACTCTAACATGTTCTGTTCCTCAGTTATCCAACTCTAACATGTTCTGTTCCTCAGTTATCCAACTCTAACATGTTCTGTTCCTCAGTTATCCAACTCTAACTAACATGTTCTGCTCCTCAGTTATCCAACTCTAACTAACATGTTCTGTTCCTCAGTTATCCAACTCTAACATGTTCTGCTCCTCAGTTATCCAACTCTAACTAACATGTTCTGTTCCTCAGTTATCCAACTCTAACTAACATGTTCTGTTCCTCAGTTATCCAACTCTAACTAACATGTTCTGTTCCTCAGTTATCCAACTCTAACATGTTCTGTTCCTCAGTTATCCAACTCTAACTAACATGTTCTGTTCCTCAGTTATCCAACTCTAACTAACATGTTCTGTTCCTCAGTTATCCAACTCTAACTAACATGTTCTGTTCCTCAGTTATCAACTCTAACATGTTCTGTTCCTCAGTTATCCAACTCTAACTAACATGTTCTGTTCCTCAGTTATCCAACTCTAACTAACATGTTCTGTTCCTCAGTTATCCAACTCTAACTAACATGTTCTGTTCCTCAGTTATCCAACTCTAACTAACATGTTCTGCTCCTCAGTTATCAACTCTAACTAACATGTTCTGTTCCTCAGTTATCCAACTCTAACATGTTCTGTTCCTCAGTTATCCAACTCTAACTAACATGTTCTGTCCTCAGTTATCCAACTCTAACTAACATGTTCTGTTCCTCAGTTATCCAACTCTAACTAACATGTTCTGTTCCTCAGTTATCCAACTCTAACTAACATGTTCTGTTCCTCAGTTATCCAACTCTAACATGTTCTGTTCCTCAGTTATCCAACTCTAACTAACATGTTCTGTTCCTCAGTTATCCAACTCTAACTAACATGTTCTGCTCCTCAGTTATCCAACTCTAACTAACATGTTCTGTTCCTCAGTTATCCAACTCTAACATGTTCTGCTCCTCAGTTATCCAACTCTAACTAACATGTTCTGTTCCTCAGTTATCCAACTCTAACTAACATGTTCTGTTCCTCAGTTATCCAACTCTAACTAACATGTTTTGTTCCTCAGTTATCCAACTCTAACTAACATGTTCTGTTCCTCAGTTATCCAACTCTAACTAACATGTTTTGTTCCTCAGTTATCCAACTCTAACTAACATGTTCTGTCCTCAGTTATCCAACTCAACATGCCTCCAGTTATCCAACTCTAACTAACATGTTCTGTTCCTCAGTTATCCAACTCTAACATGTTCTGCTCCTCAGTTATCCAACTCTAACTAACATGTTTATCTCCTAACATGTTCTGTTCCTCAGTTATCCAACTCTAACTAACATGTTCTGTTCCTCAGTTATCCAACTCTAACATGTTCTGTTCCTCAGTTATCCAACTCTAACTAACATGTTCTGCTCCTCAGTTATCCAACTCTAACTAACATGCCTCAGTTATCCAACTCTAACATGTTCTGTTCCTCAGTTATCCAACTCTAACTAACATGTTCTGCTCCTCAGTTATCCAACTCTAACTAACATGTTCTGTTCCTCAGTTATCCAACTCTAACTAACATGTTCTGTTCCTCAGTTATCCAACTCTAACTAACATGTTCTGTTCCTCAGTTATCCAACTCTAACTAACATGTTCTGTTCCTCAGTTATCCAACTCTAACTAACATGTTCTGTTCCTCAGTTATCCAACTCTAACATGTTCTGCTCCTCAGTTATCCAACTCTAACTAACATGTTCTGCTCCTCAGTTATCCAACTCTAACTAACATGTTCTGTTCCTCAGTTATCCAACTCTAACTAACATGTTCTGTTCCTCAGTTATCCAACTCTAACTAACATGTTCTGTTCCTCAGTTATCCAACTCTAACTAACATGTTCTGTTCCTCAGTTATCCAACTCTAACTAACATGTTCTGTTCCTCAGTTATCCAACTCTAACTAACATGTTCTGTTCCTCAGTTATCCAACTCTAACTAACATGTTCTGCTCCTCAGTTATCCAACTCTAACTAACATGTTCTGCTCCTCAGTTATCCAACTCTAACTAACATGTTCTGTTCCTCAGTTATCCAACTCTAACATGTTCTGTTCCTCAGTTATCCAACTCTAACTAACATGTTCTGCTCCTCAGTTATCCAACTCTAACATGTTCTGTTCCTCAGTTATCAACTCTAACTAACATGTTCTGTTCCTCAGTTATCCAACTCTAACTAACATGTTCTGTTCCTCAGTTATCCAACTCTAACATGTTCTGTTCCTCAGTTATCCAACTCTAACATGTTCTGTTCCTCAGTTATCCAACTCTAACTAACATGTTCTGTTCCTCAGTTATCCAACTCTAACTAACATGTTCTGTTCCTCAGTTATCCAACTCTAACTAACATGTTCTGTTCCTCAGTTATCCAACTCTAACTAACATGTTCTGTCCTCAGTTATCCAACTCTAACTAACATGTTCTGTTCCTCAGTTATCCAACTCTAACTAACATGTTCTGTTCCTCAGTTATCCAACTCTAACTAACATGTTCTGTTCCTCAGTTATCCAACTCTAACATGTTCTGTTCCTCAGTTATCCAACTCTAACTAACATGTTCTGTTCCTCAGTTATCCAACTCTAACTAACATGTTCTGTTCCTCAGTTATCCAACTCTAACTAACATGTTCTGTTCCTCAGTTATCCAACTCTAACTAACATGTTCTGTTCCTCAGTTATCCAACTCTAACTAACATGTTCTGTTCCTCAGTTATCCAACTCTAACTAACATGTTCTGTTCCTCAGTTATCCAACTCTAACTAACATGTTCTGTTCCTCAGTTATCCAACTCTAACTAACATGTTCTGCTCCTCAGTTATCCAACTCTAACTAACATGTTCTGTTCCTCAGTTATCCAACTCTAACATGTTCTGTTCCTCAGTTATCCAACTCTAACTAACATGTTCTGCTCCTCAGTTATCCAACTCTAACTAACATGTTCTGTTCCTCAGTTATCCAACTCTAACTAACATGTTCTGTTCCTCAGTTATCCAACTCTAACTAACATGTTCTGTTCCTCAGTTATCCAACTCTAACATGTTCTGTTCCTCAGTTATCAACTCTAACTAACATGTTCTGTTCCTCAGTTATCCAACTCTAACTAACATGTTCTGCTCCTCAGTTATCCAACTCTAACTAACATGTTCTGTTCCTCAGTTATCCAACTCTAACATGTTCTGTTCCTCAGTTATCCAACTCATGTTCTGCTCCTCAGTTATCCAACTCTAACATGTTCTGTTCCTCAGTTATCCAACTCTAACTAACATGTTCTGTTCCTCAGTTATCCAACTCTAACTAACATGTTCTGTTCCTCAGTTATCCAACTCTAACTAACATGTTCTGCTCCTCAGTTATCCAACTCTAACTAACATGTTCTGTTCCTCAGTTATCCAACTCTAACTAACATGTTCTGTTCCTCAGTTATCCAACTCTAACTAACATGTTCTGCTCCTCAGTTATCCAACTCTAACATGTTCTGCTCTCAGTTATCCAACTCTAACTAACATGTTCTGTTCCTCAGTTATCCAACTCTAACATGTTCTCTTCCTCAGTTATCCAACTCTAACTAACATGTTCTGCTCCTCAGTTATCCAACTCTAACTAACATGTTCTGCTCCTCAGTTATCCAACTCTAACTAACATGTTCTGCTCCTCAGTTATCCAACTCTAACTAACATGTTCTGCTCCTCAGTTATCCAACTCTAACTAACATGTTCTGTTCCTCAGTTATCCAACTCTAACATGTTCTGTTCCTCAATCCAACTCTAACATGTTCTGTTCCTCAGTTATCCAACTCTAACATGTTCTGCTCCTCTGTTATCCAACTCTAACATGTTCTGCTCCTCAGTTATCCAACTCTAACTAACATGTTCTGCTCCTCAGTTATCCAACTCTAACTAACATGTTCTGTTCCTCAGTTATCCAACTCTAACTAACATGTTCTGCTCCTCAGTTATCCAACTCTAACATGTTCTGCTCCTCAGTTATCCAACTCTAACTAACATGTTCTGTTCCTCAGTTATCCAACTCAGTTCTCTTCCTCAGTTATCCAACTCTAACTAACATGTTCTGCTCCTCATTATCCAACTCTAACTAACATGTTCTGTTCCTCAGTTATCCAACTCTAACTAACATGTTCTGTTCCTCAGTTATCCAACTCTAACTAACATGTTGTTCCTCAGTTATCCAACTCTAACATGTTCTGTTCCTCAGTTATCAACTCTAACTAACATGTTCTGTTCCTCAGTTATCAACTCTAACTAACATGTTCTGTTCCTCAGTTATCCAACTCTAACATGTTCTGCTCCTCAGTTATCAACTCTAACTAACATGTTCTGTTCCTCAGTTATCCAACTCTAACTAACATGTTCTGTTCCTCAGTTATCAACTCTAACTAACATGTTCTGTTCCTCAGTTATCCAACTCTAACTAACATGTTCTGTTCCTCAGTTATCCAACTCAACAACATGTTCTGCTCCTCAGTTATCCAACTCTAACAACATGTTCTGTTCCTCAGTTATCCAACTGTTCTGTTCCTCAGTTATCCAACTCTAACTAACATGTTCTGCTCCTCAGTTATCCAACTCTAACTAACATGTTCTGTTCCTCAGTTATCCAACTCTAACTAACATGTTCTGTTCCTCAGTTATCCAACTCTAACTAACATGTTCTGTTCCTCAGTTATCCAACTCTAACATGTTCTGTTCCTCAGTTATCCAACTCTAACTAACATGTTCTGTTCCTCAGTTATCCAACTCTAACTAACATGTTCTGCTCCTCAGTTATCAACTCTAACTAACATGTTCTGTTCCTCAGTTATCCAACTCTAACATGTTCTGCTCTCAGTTATCCAACTCTAACTAACATGTTCTGTTCCTCAGTTATCCAACTCTAACTAACATGTTCTGTTCCTCCAACTTAACTAACATGTTCTGTTCAACTCTAACTAACATGTTCTGTTCCTCAGTTATCCAACTCTAACTAACATGTTCTGTTCCTCAGTTATCCAACTCTAACTAACATGTTCTGCTCCTCAGTTACAACTGTTTATCAACTCTAACTAACATGTTCTGTTCCTCAGTTATCCAACTCTAACATGTTCTGTTCCTCAGTTATCCAACTCTAACTAACATGCCTCAGTTCTGTTCTGTTCCTCAGTTATCCAACTCTAACTAACATGTTCTGTTCCTCAGTTATCCAACTCTAACATGTTCTGTTCCTCAGTTATCCAACTCTAACTAACATGTTCTGTTCCTCAGTTATCCAACTCTAACTAACATGCCTCAGTTATCAACTCTAACTATGTTCTGTTCCTCAGTTATCAACTCTAACTAACATGTTCTGCTCCTCAGTTATCAACTCTAACTAACATGTTCTGTTCCTCAGTTATCCAACTCTAACTAACATGTTCTGTTCCTCAGTTATCAACTCTAACTAACATGTTCTGTTCCTCAGTTATCCAACTCTAACTAACATGTTCTGTTCCTCAGTTATCCAACTCTAACTAACATGTTCTGTTCCTCAGTTATCCAACTCTAACATGTTCTGCTCCTCAGTTATCCAACTCTAACTAACATGTTCTGTTCCTCAGTTATCCAACTCTAACTAACATGTTCTGTTCCTCAGTTATCAACTGTTCTGTTCCTCAGTTATCCAACTCTAACTAACATGTTCTGTTCCTCAGTTATCCAACTCTAACTAACATGTTCTGCTCCTCAGTTATCCAACTCTAACTAACATGTTCTGTTCCTCAGTTATCAACTCTAACTAACATGTTCTGTTCCTCAGTTATCCAACTCTAACTAACATGTTCTGTTCCTCAGTTATCCAACTCTAACTAACATGTTCTGTTCCTCAGTTATCCAACTCTAACTCATGTTCTGTTCCTCGTTAACTCTAACATGTTCTGTTCCTCAGTTATCCAACTCTAACTAACATGTTCTGCTCCTCAGTTATCCAACTCTAACATGTTCTGTTCCTCAGTTATCCAACTCTAACTAACATGTTCTGTTCCTCAGTTATCCAACTCTAACTAACATGTTCTGTTCCTCAGTTATCCAACATGTTCTGTTCCTCAGTTATCCAACTCTAACATGTTCTGTTCCTCAGTTATCCAACTCTAACTAACATGTTCTGTTCCTCAGTTATCCAACTCTAACTAACATGTTCTGTTCCTCAGTTATCCAACTCTAACTAACATGTTCTGTTCCTCAGTTATCAACTCTAACTAACATGTTCTGCTCCTCAGTTATCCAACTCTAACTAACATGTTCTGTTCCTCAGTTATCAACTCTAGTTAATATGTTCTGTTCCTCAGTTATCCAACTCTAACTAACATGTTCTGTTCCTCAGTTATCCAACTCTAACATGTTCTGTTCCTCAGTTATCCAACTCTAACTAACATGTTCTGTTCCTCAGTTATCCAACTCTAACTAACATGTTCTGTTCCTCAGTTATCCAACTCTAACTAACATGTTCTGTTCCTCAGTTATCCAACTCTAACATGTTCTGCTCCTCAGTTATCAACTCTAACTAACATGTTCTGCTCCTCAGTTCTGTTCCTCATTATCAACTCTAACTAACATGTTCTGCTCCAGTTATCCAACTCAGTTAGTTATCCAACTCTAACTAACATGTTCTGTTCCTCAGTTATCCAACTCTAACTAACTGTTCTGTTCCTCAACCAACTAACATGTTCTGTTCCTCAGTTATCAACTCTAACTAACATGTTCTGTTCCTCAGTTATCCAACTCTAACTAACATGTTCTGTTCCTCAGTTATCCAACTCTAACTAACATGTTCTGTTCTCAGTTATCCAACTCTAACTAACATGTTCTGTTCCTCATTATCCAACTCTAACTAACATGTTCTGCTCCTCAGTTATTATCCAACTCTAACTAACATGTTCTGTTCCTCAGTTATCCAACTCTAACTAACATGTTCTGCTCCTCAGTTATCCAACTCTAACTAACATGTTCTGTTCCTCAGTTATCCAACTCTAACATGTTCTGTTCCTCAGTTATCCAACTCTAACTAACATGTTCTGTTCCTCAGTTATCAACTCTAACTAACATGTTCTGTTCCTCAGTTATCAACTCTAACTCCTGTTATCCATCTAACTAACATGTTCTGTTCCTCAGTTATCCAACTCTAACATGTTCTGTTCCTCAGTTATCCAACTCTAACTAACATGTTCTGCTCCTCAGTTATCCAACTCTAACTAACATGTTCTGTTCCTCAGTTATCCAACTCTAACTAACATGTTCTGCTCCTCAGTTATCCAACTCTAACTAACATGTTCTGCTCCTCAGTTATCCAACTCTAACTAACATGTTCTGTTCCTCAGTTATCCAACTCTAACATGTTCTGTTCCTCAGTTATCCAACTCTAACTATGTTCTGTTCCTCAGTTATCCAACTCTAACATGTTCTGTTCCTCAGTTAAACTCTATGTTCTGCTCCTCAGTTATCCAACTCTAACTAACATGTTCTGTTCCTCAGTTATCCAACTCTAACTAACATGTTCTGTTCCTCAGTTATCCAACTCTAACTAACATGTTCTGCTCCTCAGTTATCCAACTCTAACATGTTCTGTTCCTCAGTTATCCAACTCTAACTAACATGTTCTGTTCCTCAGTTATCCAACTCTAACTAACATGTTCTGTTCCTCAGTTATCCAACTCTAACTAACATGTTCTGTTCCTCAGTTATCCAACTCTAACTAACATGTTCTGTTCCTCAGTTATCCAACTCTAACTAACATGTTCTGTTCCTCAGTTATCCAACTCTAACTAACATGTTCTGTTCCTCAGTTACTAACATGTTCTGTTCCTCAGTTATCCAACTCTAACTAACATGTTCTGCTCCTCAGTTATCCAACTCTAACTAACATGTTCTGTTCCTCAGTTATCCAACTCTAACTAACATGTTCTGTTCCTCAGTTATCCAACTCTAACTAACATGTTCTGTTCCTCAGTTATCCAACTCTAACTGTTCATGCCTAACATGTTCTGTTCCTCAGTTATCCAACTCTAACTAACATGTTCTGTTCCTCAGTTATCCAACTCAACATTTCTGTTCCTCATTATCCAACTCTAACTAACATGTTCTGTTCCTCAGTTATCCAACTCTAACTAACATGTTCTGTTCCTCAGTTATCAACTCTAACTAACATGTTCTGCTCCTCAGTTATCCAACTCTAACTAACATGTTCTGTTCCTCAGTTATCCAACTCTAACTAACATGTTCTGTTCCTCAGTTATCAACTCTAACATGTTCTGTTCCTCAGTTATCCAACTCTAACTAACATGTTCTGTTCCTCAGTTATCCAACTCTAACTAACATGTTCTGTTCCTCAGTTATCAACTCTAACTAACATGTTCTGTTCCTCAGTTATCCAACTCTAACATGTTCTGTTCCTCAGTTATCCAACTGTTCTGTTCCTCAGTTATCAACTCTAACTAACATGTTCTGTTCCTCAGTTATCCAACTCTAACTAACATGTTCTGTTCCTCAGTTATCCAACTCTAACATGTTCTGTTCCTCAGTTATCAACTCTAACTAACATGTTCTGTTCCTCAGTTATCCAACTCTAACTAACATGTTCTGTTCCTCAGTTATCCAACTCTAACTAACATGTTCTGTTCCTCAGTTATCCAACTCTAACATGTTCTGTTCCTCAGTTATCCAACTCTAACTAACATGTTCTGTTCCTCAGTTATCCAACTCTAACTAACATGTTCTGTTCCTCAGTTATCCAACTCTAACTAACATGTTCTGTTCCTCAGTTATCCAACTCTAACTTCAGTTATCCAACTGTTTTCTGTTCCTCAGTTATCCAACTCTAACTAACATGTTCTGCTCCTCAGTTATCCAACTCTAACTAACATGTTCTGTTCCTCAGTTATCCAACTCTAACTAACATGTTCTGTTCCTCAGTTATCCAACTCTAACTAACATGTTCTGTTCCTCAGTTATCCAACTCTAACTAACATGTTCTGTTCCTCAGTTATCCAACTCTAACTAACATGTTCTGTTCCTCAGTTATCCAACTCTAACCAACTCTAACTAACATGTTCTGTTCCTCAGTTATCCAACTCTAACATGTTCTGTTCCTCAGTTATCCAACTCTAACTAACATGTTCTGTTCCTCAGTTATCCAACTCTAACTAACATGTTCTGTTCCTCAGTTATCCAACTCTAACTAACATGTTCTGTTCCTCAGTTATCCAACTCTAACTAACATGTTCTGTTCCTCAGTTATCCAACTCTAACTAACATGTTCTGTTCCTCAGTTATCCAACTCTAACTAACATGTTCTGTTCCTCAGTTATCCAACTCTAACTAACATGTTCTGTTCCTCAGTTATCCAACTCTAACTAACATGTTCTGTTCCTCAGTTATCCAACTCTAACTATGTTCTGTTCCTCAGTTATCCAACTCTAACTAACATGTTCTGTTCCTCAGTTATCCAACTCTAACTAACATGTTCTGCTCCTCAGTTATCCAACTCTAACTAACATGTTCTGTTCCTCAGTTATCCAACTCTAACATGTTCTGTTCCTCAGTTATCCAACTCTAACTAACATGTTCTGTTCCTCAGTTATCCAACTCTAACATGTTCTGTTCCTCAGTTATCCAACTAACATGTTCTGTTCCTCAGTTATCCAACTCTAACTAACATGTTCTGCTCCTCAGTTATCCAACTCTAACTAACATGTTCTGTTCCTCAGTTATCCAACTCTAACTAACATGTTCTGTTCCTCAGTTATCCAACTCTAACATGTTCTCTTCCTCAGTTATCCAACTCTAACTAACATGTTCTGTTCTGTTATCCAACTCAACATGTTCTGTTCCTCAGTTATCCAACTCTAACTATGTTCTGTTCCTCAGTTATCCAACTCTAACTAACATGTTCTGTTCTGTTCTGCTTCAGTTATCAACTCTAACTAACATGTTATTCCTCAGTTATCCAACTCTAACATGTTCTGTTCCTCAGTTATCCAACTAACTAACATGTTCTGTTCCTCAGTTATCCAACTCTAACTAACATGTTCTGTTCCTCAGTTATCCAACTCTAACTAACATGTTCTGTTCCTCAGTTATCCAACTCTAACTAACATGTTCTGTTCCTCAGTTATCCAACTCTAACTAACATGTTCTGTTCCTCAGTTATCCAACTCTAACATGTTCTGTTCCTCAGTTATCCAACTAACATGTTCTGCTCCTCAGTTATCCAACTCTAACTAACATGTTCTGTTCCTCAGTTATCCAACTCTAACATGTTCTGTTCCTCAGTTATCCAACTCTAACTAACATGTTCTGTTCCTCAGTTATCCAACTCTAACTAACATGTTCTGTTCCTCAGTTATCCAACTCTAACTAACATGTTCTGTTCCTCAGTTATCCAACTCTAACTAACATGTTCTGTTCCTCAGTTATCCAACTCTAACTAACATGTTCTGTTCCTCAGTTATCCAACTCTAACTAACATGTTCTGTTCCTCAGTTATCCAACTCTAACTAACATGTTCTGTTCTGTTCAGTTATCCAACTCTAACTAACATGTTCTGTTCCTCAGTTATCCAACTCTAACTAACATGTTCTGCTCCTCAGTTATCCAACTCTAACTAACATGTTCAGTTATCCAACTCTAACTAACATGTTCTGTTCCTCAGTTATCCAACTCTAACTAACATGTTCTGTTCCTCAGTTATCCAACTCTAACTAACATGTTCTGCTCCTCAGTTATCCAACTCTAACATGTTCTGTTCCTCCTCAGTTATTATCCAACTCTAACTAACATGTTCTGCTCCTCAGTTATCCAACTCTAACTAACATGTTCTGTTCCTCAGTTATCCAACTCTAACTAACATGTTCTGCTCCTCAGTTATCCAACTCTAACTAACATGTTCTGTTCCTCAGTTATCCAACTCTAACTAACATGTTCTGTTCCTCAGTTATCCAACTCTAACTAACATGTTCTGCTCCTCAGTTATCCAACTCTAACTAACATGTTCTGTTCCTCAGTTATCCAACTCTAACTAACATGTTCTGTTCCTCAGTTATCCAACTCTAACTAACATGTTCTGTTCCTCAGTTATCCAACTCTAACTAACATGTTCTGTTCCTCATCCAACTTATCCTGTTCCTCAATCTAACTAACATGTTCTGTTCCTCAGTTATCCAACTCTAACTAACATGTTCTGCTCCTCAGTTATCCAACTCTAACTAACATGTTCTGTTCCTCAGTTATCCAACTCTAACTAACATGTTCTGCTCCTCAGTTATCCAACTCTAACTAACATGTTCTGTTCCTCAGTTATCCAACTCTAACTAACATGTTCTGTTCCTCAGTTATCCAACTCTAACTAACATGTTCTGCTCCTCAGTTATCCAACTCTAACTAACATGTTCTGCTCCTCAGTTATCCAACTCTAACTAACATGTTCTGTTCTCAGTTATCCAACTCAGTTAGTTATCCAACTCTAACTAACATGTTCTGCTCCTCAGTTATCCAACTCTAACTAACATGTTCTGTTCCTCAGTTATCCAACTCTAACTAACATGTTCTGTTCCTCAGTTATCCAACTCTAACTAACATGTTCTGTTCCTCAGTTATCCAACTCTAACTAACATGTTCTGCTCCTCAGTTATCCAACTCTAACTAACATGTTCTGTTCCTCAGTTATCCAACTCTAACTAACATGTTCTGTTCCTCAGTTATCCAACTCTAACTAACATGTTCTGCTCCTCAGTTATCCAACTCTAACTAACATGTTCTGTTCCTCAGTTATCCAACTCTAACTAACATGTTCTGTTCCTCAGTTATCCAACTCTAACATGTTCTGCTCCTCAGTTATCAACTGTTCTGTTCCTCAGTTATCCAACTCTAACTAACATGTTCTGTTCCTCAGTTATCCAACTCTAACTAACATGTTCTGTTCCTCAGTTATCCAACTCTAACTGTTCTGTTCCTCAACATGTTCTGTTCCTCAGTTATCCAACTCTAACTAACATGTTCTGTTCCTCAGTTATCCAACTCTAACTAACATGTTCTGTTCCTCAGTTATCCAACTCTAACTAACATGTTCTGTTCCTCAGTTATCCAACTCTAACATGTTCTGCTCCTCAGTTATCCAACTCTAACTAACATGTTCTGTTCCTCAGTTATCCAACTCTAACTAACATGTTCTGTTCCTCAGTTATCCAACTCTAACTAACATGTTCTGCTCCTCAGTTATCCAACTCTAACTAACATGTTCTGCTCCTCAGTTATCCAACTCTAACTAACATGTTCTGCTCCTCAGTTATCCAACTCTAACTAACATGTTCTGCTCCTCAGTTATCCAACTCTAACTAACATGTTCTGCTCCTCAGTTATCCAACTCTAACTAACATGTTCTGTTCCTCAGTTATCCAACTCTAACATGTTCTGCTCCTCAGTTATCCAACTCTAACAACATGTTCTGTTCCTCAGTTATCCAACTAACAACATGTTCTGTTCCTCAGTTATCCAACTCTAACTAACATGTTCTGTTCCTCAGTTATCCAACTCTAACTAACATGTTCTGTTCCTCAGTTATCCAACTCTAACTAACATGTTCTGTTCCTCAGTTATCCAACTCTAACATGTTCTGTTCCTCAGTTATCCAACTCTAACATGTTCTGTTCCTCAGTTATCCAACTCTAACTAACATGTTCTGTTCCTCAGTTATCCAACTCTAACATGTTCTGTTCCTCAGTTATCCAACTCTAACATGTTCTGTTCCTCAGTTATCCAACTCTAACTAACATGTTCTGTTTCTCAGTTATCCAACTCTAACTAACATGTTCTGTTCCTCAGTTATCCAACTCTAACTAACATGTTCTGTTCCTCAGTTATCCAACTCTAACTAACATGTTCTGTTCCTCAGTTATCCAACTCTAACTAACATGTTCTGTTCCTCAGTTATCCAACTCTAACTAACATGTTCTGCTCCTCAGTTATCCAACTCTAACTAACATGTTCTGCTCCTCAGTTTTCCATAACTACCTGGACAGCCTGATAACTACAAAGCAGCCTGGTGCGTTTAGTCGTGTGACTGCGGTGGTCTCAGCAACTCCTTGCTTAGTCTTTGCCCAGTTCACCCACTCTGGTGGTGCTTCCTGTTGACTGCAATTACCTTTTTAGACCACAAGAGGGAAGTAGATATCACTTTATAAAATCCTACACATCAAACCGATCAACAACAAGCCATGTAATCACTTGTGGGACAAATGCACATGATTTTATATCTGAGTGTCAGAGATGACTGTTTAAGTAGAAACCTATACCCTGGTAGGCCAGTCTTTTAGTGATTTCTTGTCTGTTTCTGTTCATTGTCATGGCGATGTGATGATAGAATAATTGGTCTCCTACTAAAAAGACAAGTCTGACACGTCTTTTTGTGCCTGTGGCGTTACCATTCCAGCTACAATATCTCAGTCCCAAATAGCACCCTACTTCTGACATAGTGCACTTCAATTCAATTCAATTGACTTTATTGACATGGCAAGTTCATTATTACTTACATTGTCAAAGTATACATATCGAAAAATAAAAATAAAAGGAAAATATATATTTATATATATATTTTTTTCATCTTTTATAGTTTCAAATTCTTTGTATTGAATTATAATTTTGGGAAAGAAATATTCTCTTAGGTCTGAGTATTTGTCACAGTGTAACAGGAGATGCAGCTCTGTCTCTACCTCTCCCCTGGAGCAGAGTGAGCACAGCCTGTCCTCTCTGGGCAGCCAGGTTTGTCTGTGACGACCGGTCTCTATAGCCAGACTGTCCTCTCTGGGCAGCCAGGTTTGGGCAGCTTTGTCTGACGACCAGTCTCTATAGCCAGACTGTCCTCTCTGGGCAGCCAGGTTTGTCTGTGACGACCGGTCTCTATAGCCAGACTGTCCTCCCTGGGCAGCCAGGTTTGTCTGTGACGACCGGTCTCTATAGCCAGACTGTCCTCTCTGGGCAGCCAGGTTTGTCTGTGACGACCGGTCTCTATAGCCAGACTGTCCTCTCTGGGCAGCCAGGTTTGTCTGTGACGACCGGTCTCTATAGCCAGACTGTCCTCTCTGGGCAGCCAGGTTTGTCTGTGACGACCGGTCTCTATATCCAGACTGTCCTCTCTGGCAGCCAGGTTTGTCTGTGACAACCGGTCTCTATAGCCAGACTGTCCTCTCTGGACAGCCAGGTTTGTCTGTGACGACCGGTCTCTATAGCCAGACTGTCCTCCCTGGGCAGCCAGGTTTGTCTGTGACGACCGGTCTCTATAGCCAGACTGTCCTCTCTGGGCAGCCAGGTTTGTCTGTGACGACCGGTCTCTATAGCCAGACTGTCCTCTCTGGGCAGCCAGGTTTGTCTGTGACGACCGGTCTCTATAGCCAGACTGTCCTCTCTGGGCAGCCAGGTTTGTCTGTGACGACCGGTCTCTATAGCCAGACTGTCCTCTCTGGGCAGCCAGGTTTGTCTGTGACGACCGGTCTCTATAGCCAGACTGTCCTCTCTGGGCAGCCAGGTTTGTCTGTGACGACCGGTCTCTATAGCCAGACTGTCCTCTCTGGGCAGCCAGGTTTGTCTGTGACGACCGGTCTCTATATCCAGACTGTCCTCTCTAGGCAGCCAGGTTTGTCTGTGACGACCGGTCTCTATAGCCAGACTGTCCTCTCTGGGCAGCCAGGTTTGTCTGTGACGACCGGTCTCTATAACCAGACTGTCCTCTCTGGGCAGCCAGGTTTGTCTGTGACGACCGGTCTCTATAGCCAGACTGTCCTCTCTGGGCAGCCAGGTTTGTCTGTGACGACCGTCTCTATATCCAGACTGTCCTCTCTAGGCAGCCAGGTTTGTCTGTGACAACCGGTCTCTATAGCCAGACTGTCCTCTCTGGGCAGCCAGGTTTGTCTGTGACAACCGGTCTCTATAGCCAGCCTGTCCTCCCTGGGCAGCCAGGTTTGTCTGTGACGACCGGTCTCTATAGCCAGACTGTCCTCTCTGGACAGCCAGGTTTGTCTGTGACGACCGGTCTCTATAGCCAGACTGTCCTCCCTGGGCAGCCAGGTTTGTCTGTGACGACCGGTCTCTATAGCCAGACTGTCCTCTCTGGGCAGCCAGGTTTGTCTGTGACGACCGGTCTCTATAGCCAGACTGTCCTCTCTGGGCAGCCAGGTTTGTCTGTGACGACCGGTCTCTATAGCCAGACTGTCCTCTCTGGGCAGCCAGGTTTGTCTGTGACGACCGGTCTCTATAGCCAGACTGTCCTCTCTGGGCAGCCAGGTTTGTCTGTGACGACTGTGACGGTCTCTATAGCCAGACTGTCCTCTCTGGGCAGCCAGGTTTGTCTGTGACGACCGGTCTCTATAAGCAGACTGTCCTCTCTGGGCAGCCAGGTTTGTCTGTGACGACCGGTCTCTATAGCCAGACTGTCCTCTCTGGGCAGCCAGGTTTGTCTGTGACAACCGGTCTCTATAGCCAGCCTGTCCTCCCTGGGCAGCCAGGTTTGTCTGTGACGACCGGTCTCTATAGCCAGACTGTCCTCCCTGGGCAGCCAGGTTTGTCTGTGACGACCGGTCTCTATAGCCAGACTGTCCTCTCTGGGCAGCCAGGTTTGTCTGTGACGACCGGTCTCTATAACCAGACTGTGCTCACTGAGTCTGTACCTAGTCAGTGTTTTCCTCAGTTTTCTATCATTCACAGTGGTCAGATAGTCTGCCACCATCTACTGTCTGTTTAGAGCCAAAAAGCATTGAAGTTCACTTGATTTCAGTGTTGTGCAGGGTGATACCAGGTGCTGCCGATTCTTCTAATGTTGTTGCCAATTCATTAATGTAGATGTTAAATAGTGTTGGACTTATTGGACTGCCCTGTTTCACTCCCCGTCCCTGAGAGAATAAGTCTGCTTGTTGCCAATTTTAACCTCACATTTGTTTTTAGTGTACATTGATTTAATAAAATCATGTTTTCCCTCCAATACCACTTTCTATTAGTTTATAAAAAATACCTTTGTGCCAAATTGAATCAAATGCTTTCTTGAAATCTACAAAACACGAGTAGATTTTTCCTTTGTTTTGGTTTATTTGTTTTTCAGAGTGTGGAGGGTGTAAATGTGGTCTGTTGTACGATCATTTTTTTGAAATCCAATCTGGCTTCTGCTCAGGACGTTGTGTTCGTCAAGGAAATTATGTAGTCTGCTATTTATAATACTGCAGAGAATTTTCCCTAAGTTGCTGTTTACGCAAATTCCTCTGTAATTATTTGGGTCAAATTTGTCTCCATTTTTATAGATTGGTGTGATCAATCCCTGGTTCCAAATATCGGGGAAAATACCTGCAGTGAGGATAATGTTGAAGAGTTTGAGTATAGCCAATTTGAATTTGTGGTCTGTATATTTGATCATTTCATTTAAAATACCATCAGCACCACAGGCCTTTTTGGGTTGGAGAGTGCATAGTTTTTACAACAATTCTTCTTCTGTAATTGGGGTATCCACAGGATTCTGATAGTCTTTGACTGCTGATTCAAGGATTTGTAATTTGTCTTGTATATATTTTTGTTCTGGGCTTTGTTTCATTGGTGTAGAGGTTTGCAAAGTGATTTCTCCACATATCCCCATTTTGGATAGCCAATTCCTCATCCCTCTCTCTATCTCTCTCTCTCTCTCTCTGTCTCTCTCTCTCTGTCTCCCTCTCTCTCTCTGTCTCCCTCTCTCTCTCTGTCTCTCTCTCTGTCTCTCTCCCTCTCTCTCTCTCTGTCTCCCTCTCTCTCTCTGTCTCTCTCTCTCTGTCTCCCTCTCTCTCTCTGTCTCTCTCTCTGTCTCTCTCCCTGTCTCTCTCTGTGTGTGTGTCTCTCTCTCTCTCTCTCTCTCTGTCTCTCTCTTTCTCTCTCAATTCAATTCAATTCAATTCAAGGGCTTTATTGGCATGGGAAACATTGCTAAAGCAAGTGAGGTAGATAATATATAAAGTGAATATATAAAGTGAAATAAACAATAAAAATTAACAGTAAACATCACACATACAGAAGTTTCAAAACAATAAAGATTATATATATATATACAATTATATATATACAGTGTTTTAACAATGTACAAATGGTAAAGGACACAAGATAAAATAAATAAGCATAGCTATGGGTTGTATTTACAATGGTGTTTGTTCTTCACTGGTTGCCCTTTTCTCGTGGCAACAGGTCACAAATCTTGCTGCTGTGATGGGACACTGTGTAATTTCACCCAGTAGATATGGGAGTTTTTCAAAATTGGATTTGTTTTCGAATTCTTTGTGGATCTGTGTAATCTGAGGGAAATATGTCTCTCTAATATGGTCATACATTGGGCAGGAGGTTAGGAAGTGCAGCTCCGTTTCCACCTCATTTTGTGGGCAGTGAGCACATATCCTGTCTTCTCTTGAGAGCCATGTCTGCCTACGGCGGCTTTTCTCAATAGCAAGGCTATGCTCACTGAATCTGTACATAGTCAAAGCTTTCCTTAATTTTGGGTCAGTCACAGTGGTCAGGTATTCTGCCACTGTGTACTCTCTGTTTAGGACCAAATAGCATTCTAGTTTGCTCTGTTTTTTTGTTAATTCTTTCCAATGTGTCAAGTAATTATCTTTTTGTTTTCTCATGATTTGGTTGGGTCTAATTGTGCTGCTGTCCTGGGGCTCTGTAGGGTGTGTTTGTGTTTGTGAACAGAGCCCCAGGACCAGCTTGCTTAGGGGACTCTTCTCCAGGTTCATCTCTCTGTAGGTGATGGCTTTGTTATGGAAGGTTTGTGAATCACTTCCTTTTAGGTGGTTATAGAATTGAACGGCTCTTTTCTGGATTTTGATAATTAGTGGGTATCGGCCTAATTCTGCTCTGCATGCATTATTTGGTATTACACGTTGTACACGGAGGATATTTTTGCAGAATTCTGCATGCAGAGTCTCAATTTGGTGTTTGTCCCATTTTGTGAAGTCTTGGGTTGTGAGCGGTATTTTTAGCCAGATCCTAATTGGTATGTTGAAATGTATGTTCCTTTTGATGGCATAGAATGCCCTTCTTGCCTTGTCTCTCAGATCGTTCACAGCTTTGTGGAAGTTACCTGTGGCGCTGATGTTTAGGCCGAGGTATGTATAGTTTTTTGTGTGTTCAAGGGCAACAGTGTCTAGATGGAATTTGTATTTGTGGTCTAGGCGACTGGACCTTTTTTGGAACACCATTATTTTGGTCTTACTGAGATATACTGTCTAGTAGGGTGAGGCCCTAGAAAAGTCTGCAGCACCCGGCCTCACCCTACTAGAATCTGAAGTCTTCTGCACAGATTCTGTCAGACCTGGGACCCCTCTGTCTCTCTCTCTGTCTGTCTTGGGTGTTTTAGTCGGGGTTCTCCTCTGCTCCCTCCTTCACCTTTCTCTTCCCTCGGGTGTTTTAGTCGGGGTTCTCCTCTCCTCTGCTCCCTCACCTGTCTCTTCCCTCTGGTGTTTTAGTCGGGGTTCTCCTCTGCTCCATCACCTGTCTCTTCCCTCAGGTGTTTTAGTCGGGGTTCTCCTCTCCTCTGCTCCCTCACCTGTCTCTTCCCTCGGGTGTTTTGGTCAGGGTTCTCCTCTGCTCCCTCACCTGTCTCCTCCCTCGGGTGTTTTAGTCGGGGTTCTCCTCTGTTCCCTCACCTGTCTCTTCCTCGGGTGTTTTAGTCGGGGTTCTCCTCTGCTCCCTCACCTGTCTCTTCCTCGGGTGTTTTAGTCGGGGATTCTCCTCTGCTCTGTTCCCTCACCTGTCTCTTCCCTCAGGTGTTTTAGTCTGGGTTCTCCTCTGTTCCCTCACCTGTCTCTTCCTCAGGTGTTTTAGTCTGCTCCTCTGCTCCCTCACCTGTCTCTTCCCTCAGGTGTTTTAGTCTGGGTTCTCCTCTGCTCCCTCACCTGTCTCTTCCTCGGGTGTTTTAGTCGGGGTTCTCCTCTGTTCCCTCCCTCACCTGTCTCTTCCCTCGGGTGTTTTAGTCGGGGTTCTCCTCTGTTCCTCCTCACCTGTCTCTTCCCTCAGGTGTTTTAGTCGGGGTTCTCCTCTGTTCCCTCCCTCACCTGTCTCTTCCCTCAGGTGTTTTAGTCGGGGTTCTCCTCTGTTCCCTCCCTCACCTGTCTCTTCCCTCAGGTGTTTTAGTCTGGGTTCTCCTCTGCTCCCTCACCTGTCTCCTCCCTCAGGTGTTTTAGTCGGGGTTCTCCTCTGCTCCCTCCCTCACCTGTCTCTTCCCTCAGGTGTTTTAGTCGGGGTTCTCCTCTGTTCCCTCACCTGTCTCTTCCCTCGGGTGTTTTAGTCGGGGTTCTCCTCTGATCCCTCACCTGTCTCTTCCTCATGTGTTTTAGTCGGGGTTCTCCTCTGATCCTCCTCACCTGTCTCTTCCCTCGGGTGTTTTAGTCGGGGTTCTCCTCTGATCCCTCACCTGTCTCTTCCCTCGGGTGTTTTAGTCGGGTTCTCCTCTGATCCCTCACCTGTCTCTTCCTCAGGTGTTTTAGTCGGGGTTCTCCTCTGTTCCCTCCTCACCTGTCTCTTCCCTCGGGTGTTTTAGTCAGGTTCTCCTCTGCTCCCTCCCCACCTGTCTCTTCCTCGGGTGTTTTAGTCGGGTTCTCCTCTGCTCCCTCACCTGTCTCTTCCCTCTGGTGTTTTAGTCGTGGTTCTCCTCTGATCCCTCCCTCACCTGTCTCTTCCCTCGGGTGTTTTAGTCGGGGTTCTCCTCTGTTCCCTCACCTGTCTCTTCCCTCTGGTGTTTTAGTCTGGGTTCTCCTCTGCTCCCTCACCTGTCTCTTCCCTCGGGTGTTTTAGTCGGGGTTCTCCTCTGTTCCCTCCCTCACCTGTCTCTTCCCTCGGGTGTTTTAGTCGGGGTTCTCCTCTGTTCCCTCCCTCACCTGTCTCTTCCCTCAGGTGTTTTAGTCGGGGTTCTCCTCTGTTCCCTCCCTCACCTGTCTCTTCCCTCGGGTGTTTTAGTCGGGGTTCTCCTCTGTTCCCTCCCTCACCTGTCTCTTCCCTCAGGTGTTTTAGTCGGGGTTCTCCTCTGCTCCCTCACCTGTCTCCTCCCTCAGGTGTTTTAGTCGGGGTTCTCCTCTGCTCTGCTCCCTCACCTGTCTCTTCCCTCAGGTGTTTTAGTCGGGGTTCTCCTCTGCTCCCTCACCTGTCTCTTCCCTCGGGTGTTTTAGTCGGGGTTCTCCTCTGATCCCTCACCTGTCTCTTCCCTCATGTGTTTTAGTCGGGGTTCTCCTCTGCTCCCTCCCTCACCTGTCTCTTCCCTCAGGTGTTTTAGTCAGGGTTCTCCTCTGTTCCCTCACCTGTCTCTTCCCTCGGGTGTTTTAGTCGGGGTTCTCCTCTGATCCCTCACCTGTCTCTTCCCTCGGGTGTTTTAGTCGGGGTTCTCCTCTGATCCCTCACCTGTCTCTTCCCTCGGGTGTTTTAGTCGGGGTTCTCCTCTGATCCCTCACCTGTCTCTTCCCTCTGGTGTTTTAGTCGGGGTTCTCCTCTGTTCCCTCACCTGTCTCTTCCCTCTGGTGTTTTAGTCTGGGTTCTCCTCTGCTCCCTCACCTGTCTCTTCCCTCAGGTGTTTTAGTCTGGGTTCTCCTCTGCTCCCTCCCTCACCTGTCTCTTCCCTCAGGTGTTTTAGTCGGGGTTCTCCTCTGTTCCCTCACCTGTCTCTTCCCTCATGTGTTTTAGTCGGGGTTCTCCTCTGCTCCCTCACCTGTCTCTTCCCTCATGTGTTTTAGTCGGGGTTCTCCTCTGCTCCCTCCCTCACCTGTCTCTTCCCTCAGGTGTTTTAGTCGGGTTCTCCTCTGTTCCTCACCTGTCTCTTCCTCGGGTGTTTTAGTCGGGGTTCTCCTCTGATCCCTCACCTGTCTCTTCCCTCGGGTGTTTTAGTCGGGGTTCTCCTCTGATCCCTCACCTGTCTCTTCCCTCGGGTGTTTTAGTCTGGGTTCTCCTCTGCTCCCTCCCTCACCTGTCGCTTCCCTCGGGTGTTTTAGTCGGGGTTCTCCTCTGCTCCCTCACCTGTCTCTTCCCTCTGGTGTTTTAGTCGTGGTTCTCCTCTGATCCCTCCCTCACCTGTCTCTTCCCTCGGGTGTTTTAGTCGGGTTTCTCCTCTGTTCCCTCACCTGTCTCTTCCCTCTGGTGTTTTAGTCTGGGTTCTCCTCTGCTCCCTCACCTGTCTCTTCCCTCGGGTGTTTTAGTCGGGGTTCTCCTCTGTTCCCTCCCTCACCTGTCTCTTCCCTCGGGTGTTTTAGTCGGGGTTCTCCTCTGTTCCCTCCTCACCTGTCTCTTCCTCGGGTGTTTTAGTCTTCTCCTCTGCTCTGCTCCCTCACCTGTCGCTTCCCTCAGGTGTTTTAGTCGGGGTTCTCCTCTGCTCCCTCACCTGTCTCTTCCCTCTGGTGTTTTAGTCGGGGTTCTCCTCTGCTCTGCTCCCTCACCTGTCGCTTCCCTCGGGTGTTTTAGTCGGGGTTCTCCTCTGCTCCCTCACCTGTCTCTTCCCTCTGGTGTTTTAGTCGGGGTTCTCCTCTGATCCCTCACCTGTCTCTTCCCTCGGGTGTTTTAGTCTGGGTTCTCCTCTGCTCCCTCCCTCACCTGTCGCTTCCCTCGGGTGTTTTAGTCGGGGTTCTCCTCTGCTCCCTCACCTGTCTCTTCCCTCTGGTGTTTTAGTCGTGGTTCTCCTCTGATCCCTCACCTGTCTCTTCCCTCGGGTGTTTTAGTCTGGGTTCTCCTCTGTTCCCTCACCTGTCTCTTCCCTCTGGTGTTTTAGTCTGGGTTCTCCTCTGCTCCCTCACCTGTCTCTTCCCTCGGGTGTTTTAGTCGGGGTTCTCCTCTGTTCCCTCCCTCACCTGTCTCTTCCCTCGGGTGTTTTAGTCGGGGTTCTCCTCTGTTCCCTCCCTCACCTGTCTCCCCCCTCAGGTGTTTTAGTCGGGGTTCTCCTCTGCTCTGCTCCCTCACCTGTCTCTTCCCTCAGGTGTTTTAGTCGGGGTTCTCCTCTGCTCCCTCACCTGTCTCTTCCCTCGGGTGTTTTAGTCGGGGTTCTCCTCTGATCCCTCACCTGTCTCTTCCCTCATGTGTTTTAGTCGGGGTTCTCCTCTGCTCCCTCCCTCACCTGTCTCTTCCCTCAGGTGTTTTAGTCACGGTTCTCCTCTGTTCCCTCACCTGTCTCTTCCCTCGGGTGTTTTAGTCGGGGTTCTCCTCTGATCCCTCACCTGTCTCTTCCCTCGGGTGTTTTAGTCGGGTTCTCCTCTGATCCTCACCTGTCTCTTCCCTCGGTGTTTTAGTCGGGTTCTCCTCTGATCCCTCACCTGTCTCTTCCTCGGGTGTTTTAGTCGGGGTTCTCCTCTGTTCCCTCACCTGTCTCTTCCCTCTGGTGTTTTAGTCTGGGTTCTCCTCTGCTCCCTCACCTGTCTCTTCCCTCAGGTGTTTTAGTCTGGGTTCTCCTCTGCTCCCTCCCTCACCTGTCTCTTCCCTCAGGTGTTTTAGTCGGGGTTCTCCTCTGTTCCCTCACCTGTCTCTTCCCTCATGTGTTTTAGTCGGGGTTCTCCTCTGCTCCCTCACCTGTCTCTTCCCTCATGTGTTTTAGTCGGGGTTCTCCTCTGTTCCCTCACCTGTCTCTTCCCTCTGGTGTTTTAGTCGGGGTTCTCCTCTGCTCTGCTCCCTCACCTGTCGCTTCCCTCGGGTGTTTTAGTCGGGGTTCTCCTCTGCTCCCTCACCTGTCTCTTCCCTCTGGTGTTTTAGTCGGGGTTCTCCTGATCCCTCACCTGTCTCTTCCCTCGGGTGTTTTAGTCTGGGTTCTCCTCTGTTCCCTCCTCACCTGTCGCTTCCCTCGGGTGTTTTAGTCGGGGTTCTCCTCTGCTCCTCACCTGTCTCTTCCTCTGGTGTTTTAGTCGTGGTTCTCCTCTGATCCCTCACCTGTCTCTTCCTCGGGTGTTTTAGTCTGGGTTCTCCTCTGTTCCCTCACCTGTCTCTTCCTCTGGTGTTTTCGTCTGGGTTCTCCTCTGCTCCCCTCACCTGTCTCTTCCTCGGGTGTTTTAGTCGGGTTCTCCTCTGTTCCCTCCCTCACCTGTCTCTTCCCTCGGGTGTTTTAGTCGGGGTTCTCCTCTGTTCCCTCCCTCACCTGTCTCCCCCCTCAGGTGTTTTAGTCGGGGTTCTCCTCTGCTCTGCTCCCTCACCTGTCTCTTCCCTCAGGTGTTTTAGTCGGGGTTCTCCTCTGCTCCCTCACCTGTCTCTTCCCTCGGGTGTTTTAGTCCTCCTCTGATCCCTCACCTGTCTCTTCCCTCATGTGTTTTAGTCGGGGTTCTCCTCTGCTCCTCCCTCACCTGTCTCTTCCTCAGGTGTTTTAGTCACGGTTCTCCTCTGTTCCCTCACCTGTCTCTTCCCTCGGGTGTTTTAGTCGGGGTTCTCCTCTGATCCCTCACCTGTCTCTTCCCTCGGGTGTTTTAGTCGGGGTTCTCCTCTGATCCCTCACCTGTCTCTTCCTCGGGTGTTTTAGTCGGGTTCTCCTCTGATCCCTCACCTGTCTCTTCCTCGGGTGTTTTAGTCGGGGTTCTCCTCTGTTCCCTCACCTGTCTCTTCCCTCTGGTGTTTTAGTCTGGGTTCTCCTCTGCTCCCTCACCTGTCTCTTCCCTCAGGTGTTTTAGTCTGGGTTCTCCTCTGCTCCCTCCCTCACCTGTCTCTTCCCTCAGGTGTTTTAGTCGGGGTTCTCCTCTGTTCCCTCACCTGTCTCTTCCCTCATGTGTTTTAGTCGGGGTTCTCCTCTGCTCCCTCACCTGTCTCTTCCCTCATGTGTTTTAGTCGGGGTTCTCCTCTGTTCCCTCACCTGTCTCTTCCCTCGGGTGTTTTAGTCTGGGTTCTCCTCTGATCCCTCACCTGTCTCTTCCCTCGGGTGTTTTAGTCGGGGTTCTCCTCTGATCCCTCACCTGTCTCTTCCCTCGGGTGTTTTAGTCTGGGTTCTCCTCTGCTCCTCCCTCACCTGTCGCTTCCTCGGGTGTTTTAGTCGGGGTTCTCCTCTGCTCCCTCACCTGTCTCTTCCCTCTGGTGTTTTAGTCGTGGTTCTCCTCTGATCCCTCCCTCACCTGTCTCTTCCCTCGGGTGTTTTAGTCGGGGTTCTCCTCTGTTCCCTCACCTGTCTCTTCCCTCTGGTGTTTTAGTCTGGGTTCTCCTCTGCTCCCTCACCTGTCTCTTCCCTCGGGTGTTTTAGTCGGGTTCTCCTCTGTTCCCTCCTCACCTGTCTCTTCCTCGGGTGTTTTAGTCGGGTTCTCCTCTGTTCCCTCCTCACCTGTCTCTTCCCTCGGGTGTTTTAGTCGGGGTTCTCCTCTGTTCCCTCCCTCACCTGTCTCTTCCCTCGGGTGTTTTAGTCGGGGTTCTCCTCTGTTCCCTCCCTCACCTGTCTCTTCCCTCAGGTGTTTTAGTCGGGGTTCTCCTCTGCTCCCTCACCTGTCTCCTCCCTCAGGTGTTTTAGTCGGGGTTCTCCTCTGCTCTGCTCCCTCACCTGTCTCTTCCCTCAGGTGTTTTAGTCGGGGTTCTCCTCTGCTCCCTCACCTGTCTCTTCCCTCGGGTGTTTTAGTCGGGTTCTCCTCTGATCCCTCACCTGTCTCTTCCTCATGTGTTTTAGTCGGGTTCTCCTCTGATCCCTCCCTCACCTGTCTCTTCCCTCGGGTGTTTTAGTCGGGGTTCTCCTCTGTTCCTCACCTGTCTCTTCCCTCTGGTGTTTTAGTCTCTCCCTCTGCTCCCTCACCTGTCTCTTCCTCGGGTGTTTTAGTCGGGGTTCTCCTCTGTTCCTCCCTCACCTGTCTCTTCCCTCGGGTGTTTTAGTCGGGTTCTCCTCTGTTCCCTCCCTCACCTGTCTCTTCCCTCGGGTGTTTTAGTCGGGGTTCTCCTCTGTTCCCTCCTCACCTGTCTCTTCCCTCGGGTGTTTTAGTCGGGTTCTCCTCTGTTCCCTCCTCACCTGTCTCTTCCTCAGGTGTTTTAGTCGGGTTCTCCTCTGCTCCTCACCTGTCTCCTCCCTCAGGTGTTTTAGTCGGGGTTCTCCTCTGCTCTGCTCCCTCACCTGTCTCTTCCTCAGGTGTTTTAGTCGGGTTCTCCTCTGCTCCTCACCTGTCTCTTCCCTCGGGTGTTTTAGTCGGGTTCTCCTCTGATCCCTCACCTGTCTCTTCCTCATGTGTTTTAGTCGTGGTTCTCCTCTGTTCCCTCCCTCACCTGTCTCTTCCCTCGGGTGTTTTAGTCGGGGTTCTCCTCTGTTCCCTCCCTCACCTGTCTCTTCCTCAGGTGTTTTAGTCGGGGTTCTCCTCTGCTCCCTCACCTGTCTCCTCCCTCAGGTGTTTTAGTCGGGTTCTCCTCTGCTCTGCTCCCTCACCTGTCTCTTCCCTCAGGTGTTTTAGTCGGGGTTCTCCTCTGCTCCCTCACCTGTCTCTTCCCTCGGGTGTTTTAGTCGGGGTTCTCCTCTGATCCCTCACCTGTCTCTTCCTCATGTGTTTTAGTCGGGTTCTCCTCTGCTCCCTCCCTCACCTGTCTCTTCCTCAGGTGTTTTAGTCAGGGTTCTCCTCTGTTCCCTCACCTGTCTCTTCCTCGGGTGTTTTAGTCGGGGTTCTCCTCTGATCCCTCACCTGTCTCTTCCCTCGGGTGTTTTAGTCGGGGTTCTCCTCTGATCCCTCACCTGTCTCTTCCCTCGGGTGTTTTAGTCTGGGTTCTCCTCTGCTCCCTCACCTGTCTCTTCCCTCGGGTGTTTTAGTCGGGGTTCTCCTCTGTTCCCTCCCTCACCTGTCTCTTCCCTCGGGTGTTTTAGTCGGGGTTCTCCTCTGTTCCCTCCCTCACCTGTCTCTTCCCTCGGGTGTTTTAGTCGGGGTTCTCCTCTGCTCTGCTCCCTCACCTGTCGCTTCCCTCGGGTGTTTTAGTCGGGGTTCTCCTCTGCTCCCTCACCTGTCTCTTCCCTCTGGTGTTTTAGTCGGGGTTCTCCTCTGCTCTGCTCCCTCACCTGTCGCTTCCCTCGGGTGTTTTAGTCGGGGTTCTCCTCTGCTCCCTCACCTGTCTCTTCCCTCTGGTGTTTTAGTCGGGGTTCTCCTCTGATCCCTCACCTGTCTCTTCCCTCGGGTGTTTTAGTCTGGGTTCTCCTCTGCTCCCTCCCTCACCTGTCGCTTCCCTCGGGTGTTTTAGTCGGGGTTCTCCTCTGCTCCCTCACCTGTCTCTTCCCTCTGGTGTTTTAGTCGTGGTTCTCCTCTGATCCCTCACCTGTCTCTTCCCTCGGGTGTTTTAGTCTGGGTTCTCCTCTGTTCCCTCACCTGTCTCTTCCCTCTGGTGATTTAGTCTGGGTTCTCCTCTGCTCCCTCACCTGTCTCTTCCCTCGGGTGTTTTAGTCGGGGGTTCTCCTCTGTTCCCTCCCTCACCTGTCTCTTCCCTCGGGTGTTTTAGTCGGGTTCTCCTCTGTTCCTCCCTCACCTGTCTCCCCTCAGGTGTTTTAGTCGGGTTCTCCTCTGCTCTGCTCCCTCACCTGTCTCTTCCTCAGGTGTTTTAGTCGGGTTCTCCTCTGCTCCCTCACCTGTCTCTTCCCTCGGGTGTTTTAGTCGGGGTTCTCCTCTGATCCCTCACCTGTCTCTTCCTCATGTGTTTTAGTCGGGGTTCTCCTCTGCTCCCTCCCTCACCTGTCTCTTCCCTCAGGTGTTTTAGTCACGGTTCTCCTCTGTTCCCTCACCTGTCTCTTCCCTCGGGTGTTTTAGTCGGGGTTCTCCTCTGATCCCTCACCTGTCTCTTCCCTCGGGTGTTTTAGTCGGGTTCTCCTCTGATCCCTCACCTGTCTCTTCCTCGGGTGTTTTAGTCGGGGTTCTCCTCTGATCCCTCACCTGTCTCTTCCCTCGGGTGTTTTAGTCGGGGTTCTCCTCTGTTCCCTCACCTGTCTCTTCCCTCTGGTGTTTTAGTCTGGGTTCTCCTCTGCTCCCTCACCTGTCTCTTCCCTCAGGTGTTTTAGTCTGGGTTCTCCTCTGCTCCCTCCCTCACCTGTCTCTTCCCTCAGGTGTTTTAGTCGGGGTTCTCCTCTGTTCCCTCACCTGTCTCTTCCCTCATGTGTTTTAGTCGGGGTTCTCCTCTGCTCCCTCACCTGTCTCTTCCCTCATGTGTTTTAGTCGGGGTTCTCCTCTGTTCCCTCACCTGTCTCTTCCCTCGGGTGTTTTAGTCTGGGTTCTCCTCTGATCCCTCACCTGTCTCTTCCCTCGGGTGTTTTAGTCGGGGTTCTCCTCTGATCCCTCACCTGTCTCTTCCCTCGGGTGTTTTAGTCTGGGTTCTCCTCTGCTCCCTCCCTCACCTGTCGCTTCCCTCGGGTGTTTTAGTCGGGGTTCTCCTCTGCTCCCTCACCTGTCTCTTCCCTCTGGTGTTTTAGTCGTGGTTCTCCTCTGATCCCTCCCTCACCTGTCTCTTCCCTCGGGTGTTTTAGTCGGGTTCTCCTCTGTTCCCTCACCTGTCTCTTCCCTCTGGTGTTTTAGTCTGGGTTCTCCTCTGCTCCCTCACCTGTCTCTTCCCTCGGGTGTTTTAGTCGGGGTTCTCCTCTGTTCCCTCCCTCACCTGTCTCTTCCCTCGGGTGTTTTAGTCGGGGTTCTCCTCTGTTCCCTCCCTCACCTGTCTCTTCCCTCGGGTGTTTTAGTCGGGGTTCTCCTCTGTTCCCTCCCTCACCTGTCTCTTCCCTCAGGTGTTTTAGTCGGGGTTCTCCTCTGTTCCCTCCCTCACCTGTCTCTTCCCTCAGGTGTTTTAGTCGGGGTTCTCCTCTGCTCCCTCACCTGTCTCCTCCCTCAGGTGTTTTAGTCGGGGTTCTCCTCTGCTCTGCTCCCTCACCTGTCTCTTCCCTCAGGTGTTTTAGTCGGGGTTCTCCTCTGCTCCCTCACCTGTCTCTTCCCTCGGGTGTTTTAGTCGGGGTTCTCCTCTGATCCCTCACCTGTCTCTTCCCTCATGTGTTTTAGTCGTGGTTCTCCTCTGATCCCTCCCTCACCTGTCTCTTCCCTCGGGTGTTTTAGTCGGGGTTCTCCTCTGTTCCCTCACCTGTCTCTTCCCTCTGGTGTTTTAGTCTGGGTTCTCCTCTGCTCCCTCACCTGTCTCTTCCCTCGGGTGTTTTAGTCGGGGTTCTCCTCTGTTCCCTCCCTCACCTGTCTCTTCCCTCGGGTGTTTTAGTCGGGGTTCTCCTCTGTTCCCTCCCTCACCTGTCTCTTCCTCGGGTGTTTTAGTCGGGTTCTCCTCTGTTCCCTCCCTCACCTGTCTCTTCCCTCGGGTGTTTTAGTCGGGGTTCTCCTCTGTTCCCTCCCTCACCTGTCTCTTCCCTCAGGTGTTTTAGTCTGGGGTTCTCCTCTGCTCCCTCACCTGTCTCCTCCCTCAGGTGTTTTAGTCTGGGTTCTCCTCTGCTCCCTCACCTGTCTCTTCCCTCGGGTGTTTTAGTCGGGGTTCTCCTCTGCTCTGCTCCTCACCTGTCTCTTCCCTCAGGTGTTTTAGTCTGGGTTCTCCTCTGCTCCTCACCTGTCTCTTCCCTCGGGTGTTTTAGTCGGGGTTCTCCTCTGTTCCCTCCTCACCTGTCTCTTCCCTCGGGTGTTTTAGTCGGGTTCTCTCTGTTCCCTCCCTCACCTGTCTCTTCCCTCGGGTGTTTTAGTCGGGTTCTCCTCTGTTCCCTCCCCACCTGTCTCTTCCCTCAGGTGTTTTAGTCGGGTTCTCCTCTGTTCCCTCCCTCACCTGTCTCTTCCCTCAGGTGTTTTAGTCGGGGTTCTCCTCTGCTCCCTCACCTGTCTCCTCCCTCAGGTGTTTTAGTCGGGGTTCTCCTCTGCTCTGCTCCCTCACCTGTCTCTTCCCTCAGGTGTTTTAGTCGGGGTTCTCCTCTGCTCCCTCACCTGTCTCTTCCCTCGGGTGTTTTAGTCGGGGTTCTCCTCTGATCCCTCACCTGTCTCTTCCTCATGTGTTTTAGTCGTGGTTCTCCTCTGTTCCCTCCCTCACCTGTCTCTTCCCTCGGGTGTTTTAGTCAGGGTTCTCCTCTGTTCCCTCCCTCACCTGTCTCTTCCCTCAGGTGTTTTAGTCGGGGTTCTCCTCTGCTCCCTCACCTGCCTCCTCCCTCAGGTGTTTTAGTCGGGGTTCTCCTCTGCTCTGCTCCCTCACCTGTCTCTTCCCTCAGGTGTTTTAGTCGGGGTTCTCCTCTGCTCCCTCACCTGTCTCTTCCCTCGGGTGTTTTAGTCGGGGTTCTCCTCTGATCCCTCACCTGTCTCTTCCCTCATGTGTTTTTGTCGGGGTTCTCCTCTGCTCCCTCCCTCACCTGTCTCTTCCCTCAGGTGTTTTAGTCAGGGTTCTCCTCTGTTCCCTCACCTGTCTCTTCCCTCGGGTGTTTTAGTCGGGGTTCTCCTCTGATCCCTCACCTGTCTCTTCCCTCGGGTGTTTTAGTCGGGGTTCTCCTCTGATCCCTCACCTGTCTCTTCCCTCGGGTGTTTTAGTCGGGGTTCTCCTCTGATCCCTCACCTGTCTCTTCCTCGGGTGTTTTAGTCGGGTTCTCCTCTGTTCCCTCACCTGTCTCTTCCCTCAGGTGTTTTAGTCGGGGTTCTCCTCTGTTCCCTCACCTGTCTCTTCCTCATGTGTTTTAGTCGGGGTTCTCCTCTGCTCCCTCACCTGTCTCTTCCTCATGTGTTTTAGTCGGGTTCTCCTCTGCTCCTCTCCCTCACCTGTCTCTTCCCTCAGGTGTTTTAGTCGGGGTTCTCCTCTGTTCCTCACCTGTCTCTTCCTCGGGTGTTTTAGTCGGGGTTCTCCTCTGATCCCTCACCTGTCTCTTCCCTCGGGTGTTTTAGTCGGGGTTCTCCTCTGATCCCTCACCTGTCTCTTCCCTCGGGTGTTTTAGTCTGGGTTCTCCTCTGCTCCCTCCCTCACCTGTCGCTTCCCTCGGGTGTTTTAGTCGGGGTTCTCCTCTGCTCCCTCACCTGTCTCTTCCCTCTGGTGTTTTAGTCGTGGTTCTCCTCTGATCCCTCCCTCACCTGTCTCTTCCCTCGGGTGTTTTAGTCGGGGTTCTCCTCTGTTCCCTCACCTGTCTCTTCCCTCAGGTGTTTTAGTCTGGGTTCTCCTCTGCTCCCTCCCTCACCTGTCTCTTCCCTCAGGTGTTTTAGTCGGGTTCTCCTCTGTTCCCTCACCTGTCTCTTCCCTCATGTGTTTTAGTCGGGGTTCTCCTCTGCTCCCTCACCTGTCTCTTCCCTCATGTGTTTTAGTCGGGGTTCTCCTCTGCTCCCTCCCTCACCTGTCTCTTCCTCAGGTGTTTTAGTCGGGTTCTCCTCTGTTCCCTCACCTGTCTCTTCCCTCGGGTGTTTTAGTCGGGGTTCTCCTCTGTTCCCTCCCTCACCTGTCTCTTCCCTCCGGGTGTTTTAGTCGGGTTCTCTCTGTTCCCTCCTCACCTGTCTCTTCCCTCGGTGTTTTAGTCGGGTTCTCTGCTCTGCTCCCCTCACCTGTCGCTTCCCTCGGGTGTTTTAGTCCCTGCTCCCTCACCTGTCTCTTCCCTCTGGTGTTTTAGTCGGGGTTCTCCTCTGCTCTGCTCCCTCACCTGTCGCTTCCCTCGGGTGTTTTAGTCGGGTTCTCTCTGCTCCCTCACCTGTCTCTTCCCTCTGGTGTTTTTAGTCGGGTTTCCTCTGATCCCTCACCTGTCTCTTCCTCGGGTGTTTTAGTCTGGGTTCTCTCTGCCCTCCCTCACCTGTGTTCCTCGGGTGTTTTAGTCGGGGTTCTCCTCTGCTCCCTCACCTGTCTCTTCCCTGGTGTTTTAGTCGTGGTTTCTCCTCTGATCCCTCCCCTCACCTGTCTCTTCCCCTCGGGTGTTTTAGTCGGGGTTCTCCTCTGTTCCCTCACCTGTCTCTTCCCTCTGGTGTTTTAGTCTGGGTTCTCCTCTGCTCCTCACCTGTCTCTTCCTCGGGTGTTTTAGTCGGGGTTCTCCTCTGTTCCCTCCTCACCTGTCTCTTCCCTCGGGTGTTTTAGTCGGGGTTCTCCTCTGTTCCCTCCCTCACCTGTCTCCTCCCTCAGGTGTTTTAGTCGGGGTTCTCCTCTGCTCTGCTCCCTCACCTGTCTCTTCCCTCTGGTGTTTTAGTCGTGGTTCTCCTCTGATCCCTCCCTCACCTGTCTCTTCCCTCGGGTGTTTTAGTCGGGGTTCTCCTCTGTTCCCTCACCTGTCTCTTTCCTCGGGTGTTTTAGTCGGGGTTCTCCTCTGATCCCTCACCTGTCTCTTCCCTCATGTGTTTTAGTCGGGGTTCTCCTCTGCTCCCTCCCTCACCTGTCTCTTCCCTCAGGTGTTTTAGTCAGGGTTCTCCTCTGTTCCCTCACCTGTCTCTTCCCTCGGGTGTTTTAGTCGGGGTTCTCCTCTGATCCCTCACCTGTCTCTTCCCTCGGGTGTTTTAGTCGGGGTTCTCCTCTGATCCCTCACCTGTCTCTTCCCTCGGGTGTTTTAGTCGGGGTTCTCCTCTGATCCCTCACCTGTCTCTTCCCTCGGGTGTTTTAGTCGGGGTTCTCCTCTGTTCCCTCACCTGTCTCTTCCCTCTGGTGTTTTAGTCTGGGTTCTCCTCTGCTCCCTCACCTGTCTCTTCCCTCAGGTGTTTTAGTCTGGGTTCTCCTCTGCTCCCTCCCTCACCTGTCTCTTCCCTCAGGTGTTTTAGTCGGGGTTCTCCTCTGTTCCCTCACCTGTCTCTTCCCTCATGTGTTTTAGTCGGGGTTCTCCTCTGCTCCCTCACCTGTCTCTTCCCTCATGTGTTTTAGTCGGGTTCTCCTCTGCTCCCTCCCTCACCTGTCTCTTCCCTCAGGTGTTTTAGTCGGGGTTCTCCTCTGTTCCCTCACCTGTCTCTTCCCTCGGGTGTTTTAGTCGGGGTTCTCCTCTGATCCCTCACCTGTCTCTTCCCTCGGGTGTTTTAGTCTGGGTTCTCCTCTGATCCCTCACCTGTCTCTTCCCTCGGGTGTTTTAGTCTGGGTTCTCCTCTGCTCCCTCCCTCACCTGTCGCTTCCCTCGGGTGTTTTAGTCGGGGTTCTCCTCTGCTCCCTCACCTGTCTCTTCCCTCTGGTGTTTTAGTCGTGGTTCTCCTCTGATCCCTCCCTCACCTGTCTCTTCCCTCGGGTGTTTTAGTCGGGGTTCTCCTCTGTTCCCTCACCTGTCTCTTCCCTCTGGTGTTTTAGTCGGGGTTCTCCTCTGTTCCCTCCCTCACCTGTCTCTTCCCTCAGGTGTTTTAGTCGGGGTTCTCCTCTGCTCCCTCACCTGTCTCCTCCCTCAGGTGTTTTAGTCGGGGTTCTCCTCTGCTCTGCTCCCTCACCTGTCTCTTCCCTCAGGTGTTTTAGTCGGGGTTCTCCTCTGCTCCCTCACCTGTCTCTTCCCTCGGGTGTTTTAGTCGGGGTTCTCCTCTGATCCCTCACCTGTCTCTTCCCTCATGTGTTTTAGTCGTGGTTCTCCTCTGATCCCTCCCTCACCTGTCTCTTCCCTCGGGTGTTTTAGTCGGGGTTCTCCTCTGTTCCCTCACCTGTCTCTTCCCTCTGGTGTTTTAGTCTGGGTTCTCCTCTGCTCCCTCACCTGTCTCTTCCCTCGGGTGTTTTAGTCGGGGTTCTCCTCTGTTCCCTCCCTCACCTGTCTCTTCCCTCGGGTGTTATAGTCGGGGTTCTCCTCTGTTCCCTCCCTCACCTGTCTCTTCCCTCGGGTGTTTTAGTCGGGGTTCTCCTCTGTTCCCTCCCTCACCTGTCTCTTCCCTCGGGTGTTTTAGTCGGGGTTCTCCTCTGTTCCCTCCCTCACCTGTCTCTTCCCTCAGGTGTTTTAGTCGGGGTTCTCCTCTGCTCCCTCACCTGTCTCCTCCCTCAGGTGTTTTAGTCTGGGTTCTCCTCTGCTCCCTCACCTGTCTCTTCCCTCGGGTGTTTTAGTCGGGGTTCTCCTCTGCTCTGCTCCCTCACCTGTCTCTTCCCTCAGGTGTTTTAGTCTGGGTTCTCCTCTGCTCCCTCACCTGTCTCTTCCTCGGGTGTTTTAGTCGGGTTCTCCTCTGTTCCCTCCTCACCTGTCTCTTCCTCGGGTGTTTTAGTCGGGGTTCTCCTCTGTTCCCTCCCTCACCTGTCTCTTCCCTCGGGTGTTTTAGTCGGGGTTCTCCTCTGTTCCCTCCCTCACCTGTCTCTTCCCTCAGGTGTTTTAGTCGGGGTTCTCCTATGTTCCCTCCCTCACCTGTCTCTTCCCTCAGGTGTTTTAGTCGGGGTTCTCCTCTGCTCCCTCACCTGTCTCCTCCCTCAGGTGTTTTAGTCGGGGTTCTCCTCTGCTCTGCTCCCTCACCTGTCTCTTCCCTCAGGTGTTTTAGTCGGGGTTCTCCTCTGCTCCCTCACCTGTCTCTTCCCTCGGGTGTTTTAGTCGGGGTTCTCCTCTGATCCCTCACCTGTCTCTTCCCTCATGTGTTTTAGTCGTGGTTCTCCTCTGTTCCCTCCCTCACCTGTCTCTTCCCTCGGGTGTTTTAGTCAGGGTTCTCCTCTGTTCCCTCCCTCACCTGTCTCTTCCCTCAGGTGTTTTAGTCGGGGTTCTCCTCTGCTCCCTCACCTGCCTCCTCCCTCAGGTGTTTTAGTCGGGGTTCTCCTCTGCTCTGCTCCCTCACCTGTCTCTTCCCTCAGGTGTTTTAGTCGGGGTTCTCCTCTGCTCCCTCACCTGTCTCTTCCCTCGGGTGTTTTAGTCGGGGTTCTCCTCTGATCCCTCACCTGTCTCTTCCCTCATGTGTTTTTGTCGGGGTTCTCCTCTGCTCCCTCCCTCACCTGTCTCTTCCCTCAGGTGTTTTAGTCAGGGTTCTCCTCTGTTCCCTCACCTGTCTCTTCCCTCGGGTGTTTTAGTCGGGGTTCTCCTCTGATCCCTCACCTGTCTCTTCCCTCGGGTGTTTTAGTCGGGGTTCTCCTCTGATCCCTCACCTGTCTCTTCCCTCGGGTGTTTTAGTCGGGGTTCTCCTCTGATCCCTCACCTGTCTCTTCCCTCGGGTGTTTTAGTCGGGGTTCTCCTCTGTTCCCTCACCTGTCTCTTCCCTCAGGTGTTTTAGTCGGGGTTCTCCTCTGTTCCCTCACCTGTCTCTTCCCTCATGTGTTTTAGTCGGGGTTCTCCTCTGCTCCCTCACCTGTCTCTTCCCTCATGTGTTTTAGTCGGGGTTCTCCTCTGCTCCCTCCCTCACCTGTCTCTTCCCTCAGGTGTTTTAGTCGGGGTTCTCCTCTGTTCCCTCACCTGTCTCTTCCCTCTGGTGTTTTAGTCTGGGTTCTCCTCTGCTCCCTCACCTGTCTCTTCCCTCGGGTGTTTTAGTCGGGGTTCTCCTCTGTTCCCTCCCTCACCTGTCTCTTCCCTCGGGTGTTATAGTCGGGGTTCTCCTCTGTTCCCTCCCTCACCTGTCTCTTCCCTCGGGTGTTTTAGTCGGGGTTCTCCTCTGTTCCCTCCCTCACCTGTCTCTTCCCTCGGGTGTTTTAGTCGGGGTTCTCCTCTGTTCCCTCCCTCACCTGTCTCTTCCCTCAGGTGTTTTAGTCGGGGTTCTCCTCTGCTCCCTCACCTGTCTCCTCCCTCAGGTGTTTTAGTCTGGGTTCTCCTCTGCTCCCTCACCTGTCTCTTCCCTCGGGTGTTATAGTCGGGGTTCTCCTCTGTTCCCTCCCTCACCTGTCTCTTCCCTCGGGTGTTTTAGTCGGGGTTCTCCTCTGTTCCCTCCCTCACCTGTCTCTTCCCTCGGGTGTTTTAGTCGGGGTTCTCCTCTGTTCCCTCCCTCACCTGTCTCTTCCCTCAGGTGTTTTAGTCGGGGTTCTCCTCTGCTCCCTCACCTGTCTCCTCCCTCAGGTGTTTTAGTCTGGGTTCTCCTCTGCTCCCTCACCTGTCTCTTCCCTCGGGTGTTTTAGTCGGGGTTCTCCTCTGCTCTGCTCCCTCACCTGTCTCTTCCCTCAGGTGTTTTAGTCTGGGTTCTCCTCTGCTCCCTCACCTGTCTCTTCCCTCGGGTGTTTTAGTCGGGGTTCTCCTCTGTTCCCTCCCTCACCTGTCTCTTCCCTCGGGTGTTTTAGTCGGGGTTCTCCTCTGTTCCCTCCCTCACCTGTCTCTTCCCTCGGGTGTTTTAGTCGGGGTTCTCCTCTGTTCCCTCCCTCACCTGTCTCTTCCCTCAGGTGTTTTAGTCGGGGTTCTCCTATGTTCCCTCCCTCACCTGTCTCTTCCCTCAGGTGTTTTAGTCGGGGTTCTCCTCTGCTCCCTCACCTGTCTCCTCCCTCAGGTGTTTTAGTCGGGGTTCTCCTCTGCTCTGCTCCCTCACCTGTCTCTTCCCTCAGGTGTTTTAGTCGGGGTTCTCCTCTGCTCCCTCACCTGTCTCTTCCCTCGGGTGTTTTAGTCGGGGTTCTCCTCTGATCCCTCACCTGTCTCTTCCCTCATGTGTTTTAGTCGTGGTTCTCCTCTGTTCCCTCCCTCACCTGTCTCTTCCCTCGGGTGTTTTAGTCAGGGTTCTCCTCTGTTCCCTCCCTCACCTGTCTCTTCCCTCAGGTGTTTTAGTCGGGTTCTCCTCTGCTCCCTCACCTGCCTCCTCCCTCAGGTGTTTTAGTCGGGGTTCTCCTCTGCTCTGCTCCCTCACCTGTCTCTTCCCTCAGGTGTTTTAGTCGGGGTTCTCCTCTGCTCCCTCACCTGTCTCTTCCCTCGGGTGTTTTAGTCGGGGTTCTCCTCTGATCCCTCACCTGTCTCTTCCCTCATGTGTTTTTGTCGGGGTTCTCCTCTGCTCCCTCCCTCACCTGTCTCTTCCCTCAGGTGTTTTAGTCAGGGTTCTCCTCTGTTCCCTCACCTGTCTCTTCCCTCGGGTGTTTTAGTCGGGGTTCTCCTCTGATCCCTCACCTGTCTCTTCCCTCGGGTGTTTTAGTCGGGGTTCTCCTCTGATCCCTCACCTGTCTCTTCCCTCGGGTGTTTTAGTCGGGGTTCTCCTCTGATCCCTCACCTGTCTCTTCCCTCGGGTGTTTTAGTCGGGGTTCTCCTCTGTTCCCTCACCTGTCTCTTCCCTCAGGTGTTTTAGTCGGGGTTCTCCTCTGTTCCCTCACCTGTCTCTTCCCTCATGTGTTTTAGTCGGGGTTCTCCTCTGCTCCCTCACCTGTCTCTTCCCTCATGTGTTTTAGTCGGGGTTCTCCTCTGCTCCCTCCCTCACCTGTCTCTTCCCTCAGGTGTTTTAGTCGGGGTTGTCCTCTGTTCCCTCACCTGTCTCTTCCCTCGGGTGTTTTAGTCGGGGTTCTCCTCTGATCCCTCACCTGTCTCTTCCCTCGGGTGTTTTAGTCGGGGTTCTCCTCTGATCCCTCACCTGTCTCTTCCCTCGGGTGTTTTAGTCTGGGTTCTCCTCTGCTCCCTCCCTCACCTGTCGCTTCCCTCGGGTGTTTTAGTCGGGGTTCTCCTCTGCTCCCTCACCTGTCTCTTCCCTCTGGTGTTTTAGTCGTGGTTCTCCTCTGATCCCTCCCTCACCTGTCTCTTCCCTCGGGTGTTTTAGTCGGGGTTCTCCTCTGTTCCCTCACCTGTCTCTTCCCTCAGGTGTTTTAGTCTGGGTTCTCCTCTGCTCCCTCCCTCACCTGTCTCTTCCCTCAGGTGTTTTAGTCGGGGTTCTCCTCTGTTCCCTCACCTGTCTCTTCCCTCATGTGTTTTAGTCGGGGTTCTCCTCTGCTCCCTCACCTGTCTCTTCCCTCATGTGTTTTAGTCGGGGTTCTCCTCTGCTCCCTCCCTCACCTTTCTCTTCCCTCAGGTGTTTTAGTCGGGGTTCTCCTCTGTTCCCTCACCTGTCTCTTCCCTCGGGTGTTTTAGTCGGGGTTCTCCTCTGTTCCCTCCCTCACCTGTCTCTTCCCTCGGGTGTTTTAGTCGGGGTTCTCCTCTGTTCCCTCCCTCACCTGTCTCTTCCCTCGGGTGTTTTAGTCGGGGTTCTCCTCTGCTCTGCTCCCTCACCTGTCGCTTCCCTCGGGTGTTTTAGTCGGGGTTCTCCTCTGCTCCCTCACCTGTCTCTTCCCTCTGGTGTTTTAGTCGGGGTTCTCCTCTGCTCTGCTCCCTCACCTGTCGCTTCCCTCGGGTGTTTTAGTCGGGGTTCTCCTCTGCTCCCTCACCTGTCTCTTCCCTCTGGTGTTTTAGTCGGGGTTCTCCTCTGATCCCTCACCTGTCTCTTCCCTCGGGTGTTTTAGTCTGGGTTCTCCTCTGCTCCCTCCCTCACCTGTCGCTTCCCTCGGGTGTTTTAGTCGGGGTTCTCCTCTGCTCCCTCACCTGTCTCTTCCCTCTGGTGTTTTAGTCGTGGTTCTCCTCTGATCCCTCCCTCACCTGTCTCTTCCCTCGGGTGTTTTAGTCGGGGTTCTCCTCTGTTCCCTCACCTGTCTCTTCCCTCTGGTGTTTTAGTCTGGGTTCTCCTCTGCTCCCTCACCTGTCTCTTCCCTCGGGTGTTTTAGTCGGGGTTCTCCTCTGTTCCCTCCCTCACCTGTCTCTTCCCTCGGGTGTTTTAGTCGGGGTTCTCCTCTGTTCCCTCCCTCACCTGTCTCCTCCCTCAGGTGTTTTAGTCGGGGTTCTCCTCTGCTCTGCTCCCTCACCTGTCTCTTCCCTCTGGTGTTTTAGTCGTGGTTCTCCTCTGATCCCTCCCTCACCTGTCTCTTCCCTCGGGTGTTTTAGTCGGGGTTCTCCTCTGTTCCCTCACCTGTCTCTTTCCTCGGGTGTTTTAGTCGGGGTTCTCCTCTGATCCCTCACCTGTCTCTTCCCTCATGTGTTTTAGTCGGGGTTCTCCTCTGCTCCCTCCCTCACCTGTCTCTTCCCTCAGGTGTTTTAGTCAGGGTTCTCCTCTGTTCCCTCACCTGTCTCTTCCCTCGGGTGTTTTAGTCGGGGTTCTCCTCTGATCCTCACCTGTCTCTTCCCTCGGGTGTTTTAGTCGGGGTTCTCCTCTGATCCCTCACCTGTCTCTTCCCTCGGGTGTTTTAGTCGGGGTTCTCCTCTGATCCCTCACCTGTCTCTTCCCTCGGGTGTTTTAGTCGGGGTTCTCCTCTGTTCCCTCACCTGTCTCTTCCCTCTGGTGTTTTAGTCTGGGTTCTCCTCTGCTCCCTCACCTGTCTCTTCCCTCAGGTGTTTTAGTCTGGGTTCTCCTCTGCTCCCTCCCTCACCTGTCTCTTCCCTCAGGTGTTTTAGTCGGGGTTCTCCTCTGTTCCCTCACCTGTCTCTTCCCTCATGTGTTTTAGTCCCTCTGCTCCCTCACCTGTCTCTTCCCTCATGTGTTTTAGTCGGGGTTCTCCTCTGCTCCCTCCCTCACCTGTCTCTTCCCTCAGGTGTTTTAGTCGGGGTTCTCCTCTGTTCCCTCACCTGTCTCTTCCCTCGGGTGTTTTAGTCGGGGTTCTCCTCTGATCCCTCACCTGTCTCTTCCCTCGGGTGTTTTAGTCTGTCTCTTCCTCACCTGTCTCTTCCCTCGGGTGTTTTAGTCTGGGTTCTCCTCTGCTCCCTCCCTCACCTGTCGCTTCCCTCGGGTGTTTTAGTCGGGGTTCTCCTCTGCTCCCTCACCTGTCTCTTCCCTCTGGTGTTTTAGTCGTGGTTCTCCTCTGATCCCTCCCTCACCTGTCTCTTCCCTCGGGTGTTTTAGTCGGGGTTCTCCTCTGTTCCCTCACCTGTCTCTTCCCTCTGGTGTTTTAGTCTGGGTTCTCCTCTGCTCCCTCACCTGTCTCTTCCCTCGGGTGTTTTAGTCGGGGTTCTCCTCTGTTCCCTCCCTCACCTGTCTCTTCCCTCGGGTGTTTTAGTCGGGGTTCTCCTCTGTTCCCTCCCTCACCTGTCTCTTCCCTCGGGTGTTTTAGTCGGGGTTATCCTCTGTTCCCTCCCTCACCTGTCTCTTCCCTCAGGTGTTTTAGTCGGGGTTCTCCTCTGTTCCCTCCCTCACCTGTCTCTTCCCTCAGGTGTTTTAGTCGGGGTTCTCCTCTGCTCCCTCACCTGTCTCCTCCCTCAGGTGTTTTAGTCGGGGTTCTCCTCTGCTCTGCTCCCTCACCTGTCTCTTCCCTCAGGTGTTTTAGTCGGGGTTCTCCTCTGTTCCCTCACCTGTCTCTTCCCTCTGGTGTTTTAGTCTGGGTTCTCCTCTGCTCCCTCACCTGTCTCTTCCCTCAGGTGTTTTAGTCTGGGTTCTCCTCTGCTCCCTCCCTCACCTCTCTCTTCCCTCTGGTGTTTTAGTCTGGGTTCTCTCCTCTCTCAGTAGCTCCAGGTTTGTAGACAATAACATCTAGAGTTTTTATTCAACTGAATTGGAACTTCATATGCAAAGCATCTAAAATAGAATGTTTTCTCAAAAGAGGAAATCATTTCAAAATTCTAATATATATATATATATATTCCTCAAAAGAGTTGTAAATAAGTTCCAAATTATAATATATTTGTACAAAAAGAGACACATGTAGAAGACAGATGCTTTATTTAGAAACATAGAGAGCAAGACAGTTGGCATGTTGTATATTTCATATAAGGATTTACAGTTCATAGCAAAACACTTAAACGTTCCATTTCATTGCAAAAAGCTACAGGACTTCTGTCAGCGGCAGATATTTATTTCCCTGTTTCTCTTTGTCAACCTTCCCTTTCGCTTCCCTTTTTATTATTGCAGTTTCAAGGCAAATGATTTGACATTCAAAGTCCTGTGGAAATGACATTCTGTCATTACTATCTCAGAGTTGTTCTCTCTTTGTGATATCTTCTTTTCAAAACGCCCTGCCGGCTCATTACTATCTCAGAGTTGTTCTCTCTTTGTGATATCTTCTTTTCAAAACGCCCTGCCGGTTCATTGCTATCTCAGAGTTGTTCTCTCTTTGTGATATCCTCTTTTCAAAACGCCCTGCCGGTTCATTGTGTCTCATTCTGCAAATAAAACGTAACGTTCCTCAACCATTTTACTCAGAACTCGCTGCATATGTATAAAACCACCGGTGGTGATTCTCTTTAAACGTAGAACTCAAATCAAAGCTAATTACACACAGAAGGAAGCAGCACCTTCCTTTTTGGTTTGACAGTCAGAAAGAGAGTTAAGGAGACCTCTCGTTGAAAAACACACAACAACAACCATAAGAAGATGTGGAAGGAAAACAGTGGGAGTCTGGACACCATAGAAATAGACCACTAGAAAGACAATCCCCATTCAACTATATTGATCATACCCCATGGTTGTGGGGCTTTAACCATTCTAGTAGTTATATTTCTATGCTGAGCCAGACTGAACAACAGCCTAAAACCATGTCATCTAACTAACCACATCCTGAACCTCAGTCTGCTTTTTCACTTCTCAGGCTCGTTGTAAAGCTCGGTGTACTTGGGTGGGTGTGAACTGAAGCCGGACTTGGATGAGCTGACACTGAACACCACAGGAACCGCTACGGTAGAGCTCCTCAGCTGAGCCAGCAGGACGGCAGACATCACCGCTCCCAGGAGCTGGAGAACAACACAACAACATGAACTAAAGACGACCACGCGGGTGACAGCAAGCCGGGGGACTAGTAGAGATATTCAACTGACAGTGTGATGTGTAAGGTCACAGCAAGCCGGGGGACTAGTAGAGATATTCAACTGACAGTGTGATGTGTAAGGTGACAGCAAGCCGGGGGACTAGTAGAGATATTCAACTGACAGTGTGATGTGTAAGGTGTGAAATGCCGGGGGACTAGTAGAGATATTCAACTGACAGTGTGATGTGTAAGGTGTGAAATGCCGGGGGACTAGTAGAGATATTCAACTGACAGTGTGATGTGTAAGGTGTGAAATGTGCGCGGTAAAGAATGCACGCTCACAGCCAGAGCAGCTAATCCGAAGGAAACGCCCAACACGATGTCCAGAGCTTTAGCCAGGTAGCCCTCGAGGATGGGGAAGCAGGTCTGTGGGACAGAGGTCCGTTAATACTCATTGGAACACAGATCACAACTCAGTCATGTGGTACTAGCGATGCCAAGGTCACGGGTTCAATTCCCGCAGGGATCACAAAAAACTCAAAATGTGCAGACTGAAAAAGAGGTTGGTGAATTTCATGTCTGTGTAATAACGTGACTCAGATCATGGGTCAACAGAAGAGCTTCATTCTCCACAGTGTGCTGCTCTCTGATCAGTGACAAAAGCAACCGGTTCTGTCTAGGAATGTAGACGGTTGATCTACAGATAGCAGAAAAGGGAAGCTGGTCCAACCTGTTTGTAGATCAGCTTCTGGTGTCCAGTCATCCTGTACTCTGAAAGGAACAACTGAAAAACAGAAGAAGAAAAACTGACAATGTATTTATGAATTAACAGACATAACCCTTAATGAATGTCTCTAACAGACATAACCCTTAATGAATGTCTAACAGACATAACCCTTAATGAATGTCTAACAGACATAACCCTTAATGAATGTCTCTAACAGACATAACCCTTAATGAATGTCTAACAGACATAACCCTTAATGAATGTCTCTAACAGACATAACCCTTAATGAATGTCTCTAACAGACATAACCCTTAATGAATGTCTCTAACAGACATAACCCTTAATGAATGTCTAACAGACATAACCCTTAATGAATGTCTAACAGACATAACCCTTAATGAATGTCTAACAGACATAACCCTTAATGAATGTCTAACAGACATAACCCTTAATGAATGTCTCTAACAGACATAACCCTTAATGAATGTCTAACAGACATAACCCTTAATGAATGTCTAACAGACATAACCCTTAATGAATGTCTAACAGACATAACCCTTAATGAATGTCTAACAGACATAACCCTTAATGAATGTCTAACAGACATAACCCTTAATGAATGTCTCTAACAGACATAACCCTTAATGAATGTCTAACAGACATAACCCTTAATGAATGTCTAACAGACATAACCCTTAATGAATGTCTAACAGACATAACCCTTAATGAATGTCTCTAACAGACATAACCCTTAATGAATGTCTAACAGACATAACCCTTAATGAATGTCTAACAGACATAACCCTTAATGAATGTCTAACAGACATAACCCTTAATGAATGTCTAACAGACATAACCCTTAATGAATGTCTCTAACAGACATAACCCTTAATGAATGTCTAACAGACATAACCCTTAATGAATGTCTCTAACAGACATAACCCTTAATGAATGTCTCTAACAGACATAACCCTTAATGAATGTCTCTAACAGACATAACCCTTAATGAATGTCTCTAACAGACATAACCCTTAATGAATGTCTCTAACAGACATAACCCTTAATGAATGTCTCTAACAGACATAACCCTTAATGAATGTCTAACAGACATAACCCTTAATGAATGTCTCTAACAGACATAACCCTTAATGAATGTCTCTAACAGACATAACCCTTAATGAATGTCTCTAACAGACATAACCCTTAATGAATGTCTCTAACAGACATAAACCTTAATGAATGTCTCTAACAGACATAACCCTTAATGAATGTCTAACAGACATAACCCTTAATGAATGTCTCTAACAGACATAACCCTTAATGAATGTCTCTAACATACATAATGTACTGAAGGGTTAAAAGATGTCTCATGGTAGACCAGGATGTAAACCTATGTGCATAAGAACTGAGAAGAAGGAGGAGGAGACTATTGACTATAAAGCTACATCATCAGTCCTGTCATGTAGAGTTGATCTGAACTCACCTGGTATGGAATGTTCAGGCATGTACCCTCCATCTGATCTTCCTCCCCCTGACAGAGACAGGAGTCAGGGACGTTGTTGCCCCAGTCTGTGTAACTGAACAGCCCACAGCACTTCAACTGTTAAAAAAAAAACACACACAGTCAGTCAGCGTATCGGACAAAAGGACATGTTGAGAACCACGAGGTCAACCTCAACACAAAGGACAGGTTGAGAACAGTAAACTAGTTGAACCACGAGGTCAACCTCAACACAAAGGACAGGTTGAGAACAGTAAACTAGTTGAACCACGAGGTCAACCTCAACACAAAGGACAGGTTGAGAACAGTAAACTAGTTGAACCACGAGGTCAACCTCAACACAAAGGACAGGTTGAGAACAGTAAACTAGTTGAACCACGAGGTCAACCTCAACACAAAGGACAGGTTGAGAACAGTAAACTAGTTGAACCACGAGGTCAACCTCAACACAAAGGACAGGTTGAGAACAGTAAACTAGTTGAACCACGAGGTCAACCTCAACACAAAGGACATGTTGAGAACAGTAAACTAGTTGAACCACGAGGTCAACCTCAACACAAAGGACAGGTTGAGAACAGTAAACTAGTTGAACCACGAGGTCAACCTCAACACAAAGGACAGGTTGAGAACAGTAAACTAGTTGAACCACGAGGTCAACCTCAACACAAAGGACATGTTGAGAACAGTAAACTAGTTGAACCACGAGGTCAACCTCAACACAAAGGACAGGTTGAGAACAGTAAACTAGTTGAACCACGAGGTCAACCTCAACACAAAGGACATGTTGAGAACAGTAAACTAGTTGAACCACGAGGTCAACCTCAACACAAAGGACAGGTTGAGAACAGTAAACTAGTTGAACCACGAGGTCAACCTCAACACAAAGGACATGTTGAGAACAGTAAACTAGTTGAACCACGAGGTCAACCTCAACACAAAGGACATGTTGAGAACAGTAAACTAGTTGAACCACGAGGTCAACCTCAACACAAAGGACATGTTGAGAACAGTAAACTAGTTGAACCACTAGGTCAACCTCTTCCTCATTACTGCTGGTTAGAGTCAACTAAACAAGGGCTGTTATGCCCAGCAGTGTCTGGACCTATTTGGAAGGAACACTTCATTTTGGGGGGTTTGGGAAGACAGTAGCCTCATTGGTCAAGGGTAGGGATCAAGTGAACACTACAGTGTGTTGTTACAGGAAGTTAACATTACCGAGGTACATGTTGTACACGAAACTAGTAACTTCTCAAAACTATAAAGTATATAAATGAATGATATTATTGTAAATCTTAGTGAAATATTTCCGGCTGATGATTCATGGAAAAGACCGAATAGATCCCAAGCAGGATCCTTTGATATAATGTTTGTTATGGACATGTCAAGTATATTGTGGTGAAATGATTGATGGAAATGTCTCTGTACATTCAGCTGAACCCTCTCAGTGAACTGTCTAACATCAGGGGAGGCTTCGTTCAGAGGCAGGCCCTCACGGAACTTCTCCTCCACAATCTGCTTCATCTGCAAAACAAACACAACAACCACTGGTGTCAACAATGGCCTTGACAGAATTCACACACACACACACACACACACACACACAAACACTGGTGTCAACAATGGCCTTGACAGAATTCACACACACACACACACACACACACAACCACTGGTGTCAACAATGGCCTTGACAGAATTCACACACACACACACACACACACAAAAACACTGGCTGTAGTCCTGTCTACCAGTATAACACATCAGTATTACAGTACCACTGGCTGTAGTCCTGTCTACTAGTATAACACATCAGTACCACTGGCTGTAGTCCTGTCTACTAGTATAACACATCAGTACCACTGGCTGTAGTCCTGTCTACCAGTATAACACATCAGTACCACTGGTCCTGTCTACCAGTATAACACATCAGTATTACTGGCTGTAGTCCTGTCTACCAGTATAACACATCAGTACCACTGGCTGTAGTCCTGTCTACCAGTATAACACATCAGTACCACTGGCTGTAGTCCTGTCTACCAGTATAACACATCAGTACCACTGGCTGTAGTCCTGTCTACCAGTATAACACATCAGTACCACTGGCTGTAGTCCTGTCTACCAGTATAACACATCAGTACCACTGGTCCTGTCTACCAGTATAACACATCAGTACCACTGGCTGTAGTCCTGTCTACCAGTATAACACATCAGTACCACTGGTCCTGTCTACCAGTATAACACATCAGTATTACTGGCTGTAGTCCTGTCTACCAGTATAACACATCAGTATTACTGGCTGTAGTCCTGTCTACCAGTATAACACATCAGTATTACTGGCTGTAGTCCTGTCTACCAGTAGAACACATCAGTATTACTGGCTGTAGTCCTGTCTACCAGTAGAACACATCAGTATTACAGGACAGACATTATTAACCAACAATACCTCAGGACGGTACATGGCTGTAGTCCTGTCTACCAGTAGAACACATCAGTATTACAGGACAGACATTATTAACCAACAATACCTCAGGACGGTACATGGCTGTAGTCCTGTCTACCAGTAGAACACATCAGTATTACAGGACAGACATTATTAACCAACAATACCTCAGGACGGTACATGGCTGTGGTCCTGTCTACCAGTAGAACACATCAGTATTACAGGACAGACATTATTAACCAACAATACCTCAGGACGGTACATGGCTGTAGTCCTGTCTACCAGTATAACACATCAGTATTACAGGACAGACATTATTAACCAACAATACCTCAGGACGGTACATGGCTGTGGTCCTGTCTACCAGTATAACACATCAGTATTACAGGACAGACATTATTAACCAACAATACCTCAGGACGGTACATGGCTGTAGTCCTGTCTACCAGTAGAACACATCAGTATTACTGGCTGTAGTCCTGTCTACCAGTAGAACACATCAGTATTACAGGACAGACATTATTAACCAACAATACCTCAGGACGGTACATGGCTGTAGTCCTGTCTACCAGTATAACACATCAGTATTACAGGACAGACATTATTAACCAACAATACCTCAGGACGGTACATGGCTGTGGTCCTGTCTACCAGTAGAACACATCAGTATTACAGGACAGACATTATTAACCAACAATACCTCAGGACGGTACATGGCTGTGGTCCTGTCTACCAGTAGAACACATCAGTATTACAGGACAGACATTATTAACCAACAATACCTCAGGACGGTACATGGCTGTGGTCCTGTCTACCAGTAGAACACATCAGTATTACAGGACAGACATTATTAACCAACAATACCTCAGGACGGTACATGGCTGTGGTCCTGTCTACCAGTAGAACACATCAGTATTACAGGACAGACATTATTAACCAACAATACCTCAGGACGGTACATGGCTGTGGTCCTGTCTACCAGTCCTGTCTACTCAGGGCCCGGTACAGTAGTAACACATCAGTATTACAGGACAGACATTATTAACCAACAATACCTCAGGACGGTACATGGCTGTGGTCCTGTCTACCAGTAGAACACATCAGTATTACAGGACAGACATTATTAACCAACAATACCTCAGGACGGTACATGGCTGTGGGCACCGCCAGACGCAGGAGGCCGAAGCAGCAAATAAAACAGGCCACCAGAAACTAGAGAGAGAAAGTGAAAGAGAGAGAGACTTAAACTATTTTCTGTCCAATAAAATTACTGTGTGACTCTGTGAATCATTGAACAAAACAGGTTACGAAACGGTGTCTTTCCTAACCCAATGTCGTAATACGATATAAAACAGGATATCAGGGTGGTTTCCCAGACACAGACTGAGCCTAGTTCTGGACTAAAAAGCAAGCTCAAGTAGGTATCTTCATTGAAAACCAGTTTTTAGTCCAGGACTGGGGTTAATCTGTGTCTGGGAAACCGTGACATATTGTATATTGTTCTGTCTCTATGGTCGTAGACGTCTGTTTGAATGTGAACGCAGCTCGTCGCAGTAGACCCTCTCACCACGATCAGGGGAATTCTCTTCTCTCTGTGTGCTCCATGCGCCCCGAGCAGAGACATGGCCATGGTGATGCCTCCTACCAGATACATCACCAGAAACCCATTGGTCTGGTTCTCAAACTGAAAAACAATACAACATCCATCGTGTGTCTCAGCGTACCATTATGACATCATATTAGCAATGCCTACGTTCCTAATAGGGAAAAATCACATCTTTTATTATTGCACGGTAGACCTAGAATTCTTATATAGGACAGTACTTTAGGAACATTGACTTTGTACACGAGAGTTCACTTTGTGTATATATAGCTAACCAATAAGGAAGTATAGTTATAGTCTACTACATAAACTGTTGACACATGAACCTGTTTTTCAGATGCTGAAGCGTTTAATGCTTATAAGTAACCGTTTCCACTTTTGTTTTTTCAAAATAGAGAAATTATATAATCAAAATTAATTATCTTTGGTAAGAATTCATTTAATATCCATATATATATATATATATATATATTCGTAAAATTCAGTTTGAATGTAATTTGAACTTTGAGCCCATTTAGCTCTTGTCTAGGGTGTTACGTGTGCGGCTTTAAACTTCTTCAAAGCTCAAACCGCATGTAACGCCACGGACCAGAGCTAGATCCCATTTTACCTCTGAAGTGCTGTCATTGTAGGCGAATTGACCCAGAAGTCCCAGGCCGATAATCACACCTCCAACGACCTGAAGAAAAACACCCCATTCACTATCATAACATACGGCAATAAAACACGTCTTTAAAGACATATTTAACGGATGTGAAGTTGGATTATACAACTTTATACAACATGGAGAGACACGTAGGAAAGTGGATGGAAACCATATCATTTCACACAGACAGGCTACAAACATTTTGAAACTAACTTTTATGGGCAGAAGTGTTTGGTGAAGAAGATACACGAACTTGTTGTTTTGCTGAGCAGTTGATTACAATCGAAAGTAACCTTAAAAGTATCGCCTACTGAGTTAATCACATGTTCCTACTTGTATTTACAAATAAAGAGTTGCTAACTTACCGCAAACAGCAGGTTGAAGAAGACAAAAAGCCGTTGGAAACAGCGATTAAGTTTAGCCATTGTCGTGTTTATCAGGTACACACTTCAGCTCTCAGAAAACGAACTCTACCTGTCCGTGCTGTTCGTGAGTGTGTCCGTTTTCCGGGTAGCTGATGTGGTCGGCAGTACTGAGTTAGTTCCTGTAAATTACACTGTAACCAACGATGTATATAAACCCTGGATTGCTATTTGGTATTTATTGCCATTATAAGCCTTTGAAGCCAACGGTCGGCCATATTGGAACTCCCCGGTACGGCCCAGTCCTCCACAAGAATGAATGGAGATCTACATTATTTATAAATAAAGGACTAAATTAAATGTATTTAATACTTTTTGTTGTTGTAGTTGGGACAGTATCATTAGCCATCAAAAAAATATATACTTTAAGGGAAATGTTTTTGTTTTTTCTCCATTTTTTGTTTGTATGATTAGCTCACATGATTTAATTTGAACGTATGCATTAAGGTGTCTGTAATGGAATAAATGCTTTTCTAAAGAATCCAAAATACAATTACAACTGTGGGGGAATGTCAAGATGGAGGTTCAATGGCTTCAACATACACCCCCTTAAAATCATCTAGTGTATATATATAAGTCACATACCGTAAACTTTTTTTCTGTATATAAAAAAAAAAAAAAAAAGTACATTTCAAATTACAACACAATAACAACAAAAACATAGGACATCACTACACGTAAACACAGACAGAAGGAGTAACCCAGACATGTCACAGGGCCTATAAAGCTGAAGCCACCGTTTAGATTTCTAACGTTTTCTCACCACCAAATGGTAGTTCAGTCGTGGGTTTATGAGTGGGAGAGGATGGAACTACGTGAAACTGGGCAGACGTTCTGCGAATTTTCTCATCGATGAAACATTTGACCTCAATATATTTTTCTGTTCCCTAAACTACAATATGTTACAAACACAGTGAAGTAAGTTTTAAAGACTTGACGCTTCTCCAAATATTTAAATGGAATTGTTTAGAAAGAGTGCAAGGTCGAATTGAATTTGTGCGCACAAGCGCACTTCACAGAGTAGGCGTTCCCTAATGGAAATATGCAAATACACGCTACAACGCGCCAATAGGATCTCGCTAGCTCTTGCTTGGCTTTAACCACCTTGCTTGTTCTGCCCACTCTTCTTTATTTGTTCCCACTGTAAACGGCACAGATGAACTATCTTGGGTTAGTTATATTTCGCTGTATCTAGGCCTGTCCTGCATCATCTAAAGTATTTTTCCAGTGTTTACAAACTTGCCTACCGACATTTCACTGCATGGATATAGCAGAACGAATATGAAAATATATGAGTTTTTTTACAGAGATACATTACACCAACTCTAGACTCAAATCAAATTTGAAAGTTTATTATTTGGGGTGTAGCAAAATGCTGGAAAGATATCACAGGCTGGTGAGAGAGAAAGAAAGACAGACAGTGAGTAGAGAGAGAGAGAGAGGAGAGAGCAAATGAGCAAGCGATAGAAGACAAGAGAAATGAAGATTTGGTTTATTGATCCAAGGCTGAGCTAGAATAGGGTCTTAGTCCCCTGGGACCCAGGTTATTAACTAGTCCGTAATGAGGAGAGACTGGGTCAGAATAGGGTCTTAGTCTCCTGGGACCCAGGTTATTAACTAGTCCGTAATGAGGAGAGACTGGGTCAGAATAGGGTCTTAGTCTCCTGGGACCCAGGTTATTAACTGTAGTCCAGAATGAGGAGAGACTGGGTCAGAATAGGGTCTTAGTCTCCTGGGACCCAGGTTATTAACTGTAGTCCAGAATGAGGAGAGACTGGGTCAGAATAGGGTCTTAGTCTCCTGGGATCCAGGTAATTAACTAGTCCGTAATGAGGAGAGACTGGGTCAGAATAGGGTCTTAGTCTCCTGGGACCCAGGTTATTAACTAGTCCGTAATGAGGAGAGACTGGGTCAGAATAGAGCCTTAGTCTCCTGGGACCCAGGTTATTAACTGACTGTCTGTAGTCCAGAATGAGGAGAGATTGGGTCAGAATAGAGCCTTAGTCTCCTGGGACCCAGGTAATTAGCTGACTGTCTGTAGTCCAGAATGAGGAGAGATTGGGTCAGAATAGAGCCTTAGTCTCCTGGGACCCAGGTAATTAACTGACTGTCTGTAGTCCAGAATGAGGAGAGATTGGGTCAGAATAGAGCCTTAGTCTCCTCAGACCCAGGTAATTAACTGACTGTCTGTAGTCTAGAATGAGGAGAGATTGGGTCAGAATAGAGCCTTATTCTCCTGGGACCCAGGTTATTAACTGACTGTCTGTAGTCCAGAATGAGGAGAGATTGGGTCAGAATAGAGCCTTAGTCTCCTGGGACCCAGGTAATTAACTGACTGTCTGTAGTCCAGAATGAGGAGAGATTGGGTCAGAATAGGGTCTCTCTCTCTCTCTCTCTCCCTCTCTCTCTCTCTCTCTCTCTCTCTCTCTCTCTCTCTTTCTCTCTTTCTCTCTCTCTTTCTCTCTCTCTCTCTCTCTCTCTCTCTCTCCCTTTGTCTCTGTCAGGATTTGGCCAGGGTTGTTCCGGTTTTGGTCAATAGATGTCCCCATTGTGCTTTTTGACCCTTTTGTTTTCCTTTGTTCCCAGTTATTATTTGCACCTGTGCCTCGTTTCCCTCGATTGTATTTAAACCCTTAGTTTTCCTCAGTTCTTTGCTCTGTGTTTGTATGTTAGCACCCAGCCCCAGCCCCAGCCCCAGCCCCAGCCCCAGCCCCAGCCCCAGCCCCAGCCCCAGCCCCAGCCCCAGCCCCAGCCCCAGCCCCAGCCCCAGCCCCAGCCCCAGCCCCAGCCCCAGCCCCAGCCCCAGCCCCAGCCCCAGCCCCAGCCATGCTGTGAACGCTTGTTTCTCTAGTTGGATTTTCTTGAGGTACTCTGGTTTTGTTCTTGTTTATTTCTGATTATTCTTTTGAGGTTTGTTTTTTTCCCTGCTGTTCTTACCACTTTGTGGATTTTCCTTGTGTCTTGGAGGATATACATTTTTTTCTTTATTAAATCATTGTCTCTAGTACTGCTGTGTCTGCCTCATCTTCTGGGTTCTGCCGACTATTAGTGGCTCCGGTGTGACTGTTTCTCACACCGGAGACCCAAGTTCGTAACTGGGTCCTGACAGTCTCTGTCTCTCTCCCAACACTGGTCCCAGCTCCGGAACACAGACAGCACCTACACAGGTCCCAGCTCCGGAACACAGACAGCACCTACACAGGTCCCAGCTAAAGGAACACAGGCAGCACCGATACTGGTCCCAGCTAAAGGAACACAGGCGGCACCGATACTGGTCCCAGCTAATGGAACACAGCAAGCACCTACACAGGTCCCAGCTAAAGGAACACAGGCAGCACCGATACTGGTCCCAGCTAATGGAACACAGGCAGCACCTACACAGGTCCCAGCTAATGGAACACAGGCAGCACCGACACAGGTCCCAGCTAATGGAACACAGTAAGCACCTACACAGGTCCCAGCTAATGGAACACAGTAAGCACCTACACAGGTCCCAGCTAATGGAACACAGTAAGCACCTACACAGGTCCCAGCTAAAGGAACACAGGCAGCACCTACACAGGTCCCAGCTAAAGGAACACAGGCAGCACCGATACTGGTCCCAGCTAAAGGAACACAGGCAGCACCTACATGGGTCCCAGCTAAAGGAACACAGGCAGCACCTACACAGGTCCCAGCTAATGGAACACAGTAAGCACCTACACAGGTCCCAGCTAATGGAACACAGGAAGCACCTACACAGGTCCCAGCTAATGGAACACAGTAAGCACCTACACAGGTCCCAGCTAATGGAACACAGTAAGCACCTACACAGGTCCCAGCTAATGGAACACAGTAAGCACCTACACAGGTCCCAGCTAAAGGAACACAGGCAGCACCTACACAGGTCCCAGCTAATGGAACACAGTAAGCACCTACACAGGTCCCAGCTCCGGAACACAGGCAGCACCGATACTGGTCCCAGCTATAGGAACACAGGCAGCACCTACACAGGTCCCAGCTAAAGGAACACAGGCAGCACCTACACAGGTCCCAGCTATAGGAACACAGGCAGCACCGATACTGGTCCCAGCTAAAGGAACACAGGCAGCACCGATACTGGCCCCAGCTAAAGGAACACAGGCAGCACCGATACTGGTCCCAGCTAAAGGAACACAGGCAGCACCTACACAGGTCCCAGCTAAAGGAACACAGGCAGCACCTACACTGGTCCCAGCTAAAGGAACACAGGCAGCACCGATACTGGTCCCAGCTAAAGGAACACAGGCAGCACCTACACTGGTCCCAGCTAAAGGAACACAGGCAGCACCTACACAGGTCCCAGCTAAAGGAACACAGGCAGCACCGATACTGGTCCCAGCTAAAGGAACACAGGCAGCACCTACACAGGTCCCAGCTAAAGGAACACAGGCAGCACCGATACTGGTCCCAGCTAAAGGAACACAGGCAGCACCTACACAGGTCCCAGCTAAAGGAACACAGGCAGCACCTACACAGGTCCCAGCTAAAGGAACACAGGCAGCACCTACACAGGTCCCAGCTAAAGGAACACAGGCAGCACCGATACTGGTCCCAGCTAAAGGAACACAGGCAGCACCTACATGGGTCCCAGCTAAAGGAACACAGGCAGCACCTACACAGGTCCCAGCTAATGGAACACAGTAAGCACCTACACAGGTCCCAGCTAATGGAACACAGGAAGCACCTACACAGGTCCCAGCTAATGGAACACAGGAAGCACCGACACAGGTCCCAGCTAATGGAACACAGTAAGCACCTACACAGGTCCCAGCTAATGGAACACAGGCAGCACCGACACAGGTCCCAGCTAATGGAACACAGGAAGCACCGACACAGGTCCCAGCTAATGGAACACAGTAAGCACCTACACAGGTCCCAGCTAATGGAACACAGGCAGCACCGACACAGGTCCCAGCTAATGGAACACAGGAAGCACCGACACAGGTCCCAGCTAATGGAACACAGGAAGCACCGATACTGGTCCCAGCTAAAGGAACACAGGCAGCACCGATACAGGTCCCAGCTAAAGGAACACAGGCAGCACCGATACAGGTCCCAGCTAAAGGAACACAGGCAGCACCTACACAGGTCCCAGCTCCGGGAACACAGGCAGCACCTACACAGGTCCCAGCTCCGGAACACAGGCAGCACCTACACAGGTCCCAGCTAAAGGAACACAGGCAGCACCTACACAGGTCCCAGCTAATGGAACACAGTAAGCACCTACACAGGTCCCAGCTCCGGAACACAGGCAGCACCTACACAGGTCCCAGCTAAAGGAACACAGGCAGCACCTACACAGGTCCCAGCTAAAGGAACACAGGCAGCACCTACATGGGTCCCAGCTAAAGGAACACAGGCAGCACCGATACTGGTCCCAGCTAAAGGAACACAGGCAGCACCTACACAGGTCCCAGCTAAAGGAACACAGTAAGCACCGACACAGGTCCCAGCTAATGGAACACAGTAAGCACCTACACAGGTCCCAGCTAATGGAACACAGGCAGCACCGACACAGGTCCCAGCTAATGGAACACAGGAAGCACCGACACAGGTCCCAGCTAATGGAACACAGGCAGCACCGATACTGGTCCCAGCTAAAGGAACACAGGCAGCACCGATACAGGTCCCAACTAAAGGAACACAGGCAGCACCGATACAGGTCCCAGCTAAAGGAACACAGGCAGCACCGATACAGGTCCCAGCTAAAGGAACACAGGCAGCACCTACACAGGTCCCAGCTCCGGAACACAGGCAGCACCTACACAGGTCCCAGCTCCGGAACACAGGCAGCACCTACACAGGTCCCAGCTAAAGGAACACAGGCAGCACCTACACAGGTCCCAGCTAATGGAACACAGTAAGCACCTACACAGGTCCCAACTCCGGAACACAGGCAGCACCTACACAGGTCCCAGCTAAAGGAACACAGGCAGCACCTACACAGGTCCCAGCTAAAGGAACACAGGCAGCACCTACACAGGTCCCAGCTAAAGGAACACAGTAAGCACCTACACAGGTCCCAGCTAAAGGAACACAGGCAGCACCTACACTGGTCCCAGCTAAAGGAACTCAGGCAGCACCTACACTGGTCCCAGCTAAAGGAACACAGGCAGCACCTACACAGGTCCCAGCTAAAGGAACACAGGCAGCACCGATACTGGTCCCAGCTAAAGGAACACAGGCAGCACTGATACAGGTCCCAGCTAAAGGAACACAGGCAGCACCTACACAGGTCCCAGCTAAAGGAACACAGGCAGCACCGATACTGGTCCCAGCTAAAGGAACACAGGCAGCACCGATACTGGTCCCAGCTAAAGGAACACAGGCAGCACCGATACAGGTCCTAGCTAAAGGAACACAGGCAGCACCGATACAGGTCCCAGCTAAAGGAACACAGGCAGCACCGATACTGGTCCCAGCTAAAGGAACACAGGCAGCACCGATACAGGTCCTAGCTAAAGGAACACAGGCAGCACCGATACAGGTCCTAGCTCAGGAAGGTATTTTTACATTGCAGATAATTGCTGTTGGTGTTATTTAGTAGTAGTTTGTGTGATTAGTAGTAGTTTGTGTGATTAGTAGTAGTTTGTGTGACTAAGGGGAAGTAGAATGAGACTTTATGTCTCAAGGATGTTTTTGTATTGTAGGGTTGTAGTGATAGAAGGGAAATTGTATACTAGCCTGTGGTTGGTTCTGGGGAACTGTCTGCTAGAAAGCTTGTGGCTGGAAATCACAGATATGCTAACAGCACGAAAATGAGGAAGAGGCGGCAGAGAAGAGGAAGTGACGCCAACAGCCGTTGAGAATGTGAAAACACTTGGGTCCTGGTTAGCAGAAAATCATGACCTTAACCAGGGTGAAAGGGCCTATCGAAAGAGATGTCATATTAGTGGAAAACTGCTGAAGTATATAATTGTATGGACGGGAGGAGTTTTGACAGGAGAGAGTGCTGAGGACGGGGGGAGTTTTGACAGGAGAGAGTGCTGAGGACGGGGGGAGTTTTGACAGGAGAGAGTGTGAGGACTGAAAGGAGAGAGGAGGGGGGTTGAAGGAGGAGTGCTGAGGAGGGAGTGAGAGTGCTGAGGACGGGGGGTTGACAGGAGAGAGTGCTGAGGACGGGGGAGTTTTGACAGACAGGAGAGAGTGCTGAGGACGGGGGGGTTGACAGGAGAGAGTGCTGAGGATGGGGGAGTTTGGGGGAGTTGACAGGAGAGAGTGCTGAGGACGGGGAGGGTTGACAGGAGAGAGTGCTGAGGACGAGGGGGTTGACAGCAGAGAGTGATGAGGACGGGGGGGTTGACAGGAGAGAGTGCTGAGGACGGGGGGAGTTTTGACAGGAGAGAGTGCTGAGGACGGGGGGAGTTTTGACAGGAGAGACTGCTGAGGACGAGGGGGTTGACAGGAGAGAGTGCTGAGGACGGGGGGGTTGACAGGAGAGAGTGCTGAGGACGGGGGAGTTTTGACAGGAGAGACTGCTGAGGATGAGGGGGTTGACAGGAGAGAGTGCTGAGGACGGGGGGTTGACAGGAGAGAGTGCTGAGGATGGGGGAGTTTTGACAGGAGAGAGTGCTGAGGACGGGGGGTTGACAGGAGAGAGTGCTGAGGATGGGGAGTTTTGACAGGAGAGAGTGCTGAGGACGGGGGGAGTTTTGACAGGAGAGACTGCTGAGGACGAGGGGGTTGACAGGAGAGAGTGCTGAGGACGGGGGGTTGACAGGAGAGAGTGCTGAGGACGGTGGGAGTTTTGACAGGAGAGACTGCTGAGGACGAGGGGGTTGACAGGAGAGAGTGCTGAGGACGGGGGGTTGACAGGAGAGAGTGCTGAGGACGGGGTAGTTTTGACAGGAGAGAGTACTGAGGACGGGGGGGGTTGACAGGAGAGAGTGCTGAGGATGGGGGAGTTTTGACAGGAGAGAGTGCTGAGGACGGGGGAGGTTTGACAGGAGAGATTGCTGAGGATGAGGGGGTTGACAGGAGAGAGTGCTGAGGACGGGGGGTTGACAGGAGAGAGTGCTGAGGACGGGGGGAGTTTTGACAGGAGAGAGTGCTGAGGACGGGGGGTTGACAGGAGAGAGTGCTGAGGATGGGGGAGTTTTGACAGGAGAGAGTGCTGAGGACGGGGGGTTGACAGGAGAGAGTGCTGAGGATGGGGGAGTTTTGACAGGAGAGAGTGCTGAGGACGGGGGGGAGTTTTGACAGGAGAGAGTGCTGAGGATGGGGGAGTTTTGACAGGAGAGAGTGCTTGAGGACGGGGAGTTTTGACAGGAGAGACTGCTGAGGACGAGGGGGTTGACAGGAGAGAGTGCTGAGGACTGGGGAGTTTTGACAGGAGAGAGTGCTGAGGACGGGGAGTTTTGACAGGAGAGAGTGCTGAGGACGAGGGGGTTGACAGGAGAGAGTGCTGAGGACGGGGGAGTTTTGACAGGAGAGAGTGCTGAGGACGGGGAGTTTTGACAGGAGAGAGTGCTGAGGACGAGGGGGTTGACAGGAGAGAGTGCTGAGGACTGGGGGAGTTTTGACAGGAGAGAGTGCTGAGGACGGGGGAGTTTTGACAGGAGAGAGTGCTGAGGACGGGGGGTTGACAGGAGAGAGTGCTGAGGACGGGGAGTTTTGACAGGAGAGAGTGCTGAGGACAGGGGAGAGTTTTGACAGGAGAGAGTGCTGAGGACGGGGGAGTTTCGACAGGAGAGAGTGTTGAGGACGGGGAGTTTTGACAGGAGAGAGTGCTGAGGACGAGGGGGTTGACAGGAGAGAGTGCTGAGGACGGGGGGTTTGACAGGAGAGAGTGCTGAGGACGGGGGAGTTTTGACAGGAGAGAGTGCTGAGGACGAGGGGGTTGACAGGAGAGAGTGCTGAGGACGGGGGAGTTTTGACAGGAGAGAGTGTTGAGGATGAGGGGGTCGACAGGAGAGAGTGCTGAGGACGAAGGGGGTTGACAGGAGAGAGTGTTGAGGACAGGTGGAGTTTTGACAGGAGAGAGTGATGAGGACGGGGAGTGAGGACGGGTGGAGTTTTGACAGGAGAGAGTGCTGAGGACGGGGGGGGGGGGTTGACACGAGAGTGCTGAGGACGGGGGGAGTTTTGACAGGAGAGAGTGATGAGGACGGGGAGAGTTTTGACAGGAGAGAGTGCTGAGGACGGGGGGAGTTTTGACAGGAGAGAGTGCTGAGGACGGGGGAGTTTTGACAGGAGAGAGTGCTGCATCACTCGAAAGGCCCGTATTCAGCTGTCTTTGGGTATTTAAAAAGTGACAAACACTGAGTTGCAACACCTACTCTGGGCTCCACTGGTCAGGAAGGTATGCAGCACTGAGCTCCACTGGTCAGGAAGGTATGCAACACCTACACTGGGTTCCACTGGTCAGGAAGGTATGCAACACCTACACTGAGCTCCACTGGTCAGGAAGGTATGCAACACCTACACTGAGCTCCACAGGTCAGGAAGGTATGCAACACCTACACTGAGCTCCACTGGTCAGGAAGGTATGCAAAACCTACACTGAGCTCCACTGGTCAGGAAGGTATGCAAAACCTACACTGAGCTCCACTGGTTAGGAAGGTATGCAACACCTATACTGAACTCCACTGGACAGGAAGTTTTGCAACACCTATACTGAACTCCACTGGACAGGAAGGTTTGCAGCACCTACACTGAGCTCCACCGGTCAGGAAGGTTTGCACACCTATACTGAACTCCACTGGACAGGAAGGTATGCAACACCTACTCTGAGCTCCACTGGTCAGGAAGGTATGCAACACCTACACTGAGCTCCACCGGCCAGGAAGGTATGCAACACCTACACTGAGCTCCACTGGAAAGGAAGGTATGCAACACCTACACTGGGCTCCACTGGACAGGAAGGTATGCAGCACTGTGCTCCACTGGTCAAAAAGGTATGCAGCACCTACACTGAGCTCCACTGGTCAAGAAGGTATGCAGCACCTACACTGGGCTCCACTGGACAGGAAGGTATGCAACACCTACACTGGGCTCCACTGGTCAGGAAGTTTTGCAGCACTGAGCTCCACAAGTCATTAAGGTGTACAACACCTACACTGAACTCCATTGGACAGGAAGGTATGCAGCACTGTGCTCCACTGGACAGGGAGGTATGCAACACCTACACTGAGCGCCATTGGACAGGAAGTTATGCAACACCTACACTGTGCTCCACTGGTCAGGAAGGTATGCAAAACCTACACTGAGCTCCACTGGTCAGGAAGGTATGCAACACATACACTGAGCTCCACTGGACAGGAAGGTTTGCAACACCTATACTGAACTCCACTGGACAGGAAGGTTTGCAGCACCTACACTGAGCTCCACCGGTCAGGAAGGTATGCAACACCTACACTGAGCTCCACCGGTCAGGAAGGTATGCAACACCTACACTGAGCTCCACTGGTCAGGAAGGTATGCAACACCTACACTGAGCTCCACTGGACAGGAAGGTATGCAACACCTACACTGGGCTCCACTGGACAGGAAGGTATGCAGCACTGTGCTCCACTGGTCAAGAAGGTATGCAGCACCTACACTGGGCTCCACTGGACAGGAAGGTATGCAACACCTACACTGGGCTCCACTGGTCAGGAAGGTTTGCAGCACTGAGCTCCACTGGTCATTAAGGTATACAACACCTACACTGAACTCCATTGGACAGGAAGGTATGCAGCACTGTGCTCCACTGGACAGGAAGGTATGCAACACCTACACTGAGCTCCATTGGACAGGAAGGTATGCAACACCTACACTATGCTCCACTGGTCAGGAAGGTATGCAACACCTACACTGAGCTCCACTGGACAGGAAGGTATGCAGCACTGAGCTCCACTGGACAGGAAGGTATGCAACACCTACACTGAGCTCCACTGGACAGGAAGGTATGCAACACCTATACTGAGCACCACTGGACAGGAAGGTATGCAACACCTACACTGAGCTCCACTGGACAGGAAGGTATGCAGCACTGAGCTCCACTGGACGGGAAGGTATGCAGCACCTACGCTGGGCTCCACTGGACAGGAAGGTATGCAACACCTACACTGAGCTCCACTGGACAGGAAGGTATGCACCACCTACACTGAGCTCCACCGGTCAGGAAGGTAAGCAACACATACACTGAGCTCCATTGGACAGGAAGGTGTGCAACACTTACACTGAGCTCCACCGGTCAGGAAGATATGAAACACCTACACTGAGCTCCACTGGACAGGAAGGTATGCAGCACTGTGCTCCACTGGACAGGAAGGTATGCACCACCTACACTGAGCTCCACCGGTCAGGAAGGTAAGCAACACCTACACTGAGCTCCACCGGTCAGGAAGGTATGCAACACCTACACTGAGTTCCACCGGTCCGGAAGGTATGCAACACCTACACTGAGCTCCACTGGACAGGAAGGTATGCAACACCTATACTGAACTCCACTGGACAGGAAGGTATGCAACACATATACTGAACTCCACTGGACAGGAAGGTATTCAACACCTATACTGAACTCCACTGGACAGGAAGGTATGCAACACCTACACTGAGCTCCACTGGACAGGAAGGTTTGCAGCACTGAGCTCCACTGGACAGGAAGGTATGCAACACCTACACTGAGCTCCACCGGCCAGGAAGGTATGCAACACCTATACTGAGCTCCACTGGAAAGGAAGGTATGCAACACCTACACTGGGCTCCACTGGACAGGAAGGTATGCAGCACTGTGCTCCACTGGTCAAAAAGGTATGCAGCACCTACACTGAGCTCCACTGGTCAAGAAGGTATGCAGCACCTACACTGGGCTCCACTGGACAGGAAGGTATGCAACACCTACACTGGGCTCCACTGGTCAGGAAGTTTTGCAGCACTGAGCTCCACTGGTCATTAAGGTGTACAACACCTACACTGAACTCCATTGGACAGGAAGGTATGCAGCACTGTGCTCCACTGGACAGGGAGGTATGCAACACCTACACTGAGCGCCATTGGACAGGAAGTTATGCAGCACTGTGCTCCACTGGACAGGAAGGTATGCACCACCTACACTGAGCTCCACCGGTCAGGAAGGTAAGCAACACCTACACTGAGCTCCACCGGTCAGGAAGGTATGCAACACCTACACTGAGTTCCACCGGTCCGGAAGGTATGCAACACCTACACTGAGCTCCACTGGACAGGAAGGTATGCAACACCTATACTGAACTCCACTGGACAGGAAGGTATGCAACACATATACTGAACTCCACTGGACAGGAAGGTATTCAACACCTATACTGAACTCCACTGGACAGGAAGGTATGCAACACCTACACTGAGCTCCACTGGACAGGAAGGTTTGCAGCACTGAGCTCCACTGGACAGGAAGGTATGCAACACCTACACTGAGCTCCACCGGCCAGGAAGGTATGCAACACCTATACTGAGCTCCACTGGAAAGGAAGGTATGCAACACCTACACTGGGCTCCACTGGACAGGAAGGTATGCAGCACTGTGCTCCACTGGTCAAAAAGGTATGCAGCACCTACACTGAGCTCCACTGGTCAAGAAGGTATGCAGCACCTACACTGGGCTCCACTGGACAGGAAGGTATGCAACACCTACACTGGGCTCCACTGGTCAGGAAGTTTTGCAGCACTGAGCTCCACTGGTCATTAAGGTGTACAACACCTACACTGAACTCCATTGGACAGGAAGGTATGCAGCACTGTGCTCCACTGGACAGGGAGGTATGCAACACCTACACTGAGCGCCATTGGACAGGAAGTTATGCAACACCTACACTGTGCTCCACTGGTCAGGAAGGTATGCAAAACCTACACTGAGCTCCACTGGTCAGGAAGTTATGCAAAACCTACACTGAGCTCCACTGGTCAGGAAGGTATGCACAACCTACACTGAGCTCCACTGGTCAGGAAGGTATGCAACACATACACTGAGCTCCACTGGACAGGAAGGTTTGCAACACCTATACTGAACTCCACTGGACAGGAAGGTTTGCAGCACCTACACTGAGCTCCACCGGTCAGGAAGGTATGCAACACCTACACTGAGCTCCACCGGTCAGGAAGGTATGCAACACCTACACTGAGCTCCACTGGTCAGGAAGGTATGCAACACCTACACTGAGCTCCACTGGACAGGAAGGTATGCAACACCTACACTGGGCTCCACTGGACAGGAAGGTATGCAGCACTGTGCTCCACTGGTCAAGAAGGTATGCAGCACCTACACTGGGCTCCACTGGACAGGAAGGTATGCAACACCTACACTGGGCTCCACTGGTCAGGAAGGTTTGCAGCACTGAGCTCCACTGGTCATTAAGGTATACAACACCTACACTGAACTCCATTGGACAGGAAGGTATGCAGCACTGTGCTCCACTGGACAGGAAGGTATGCAACACCTACACTGAGCTCCATTGGACAGGAAGGTATTCAACACCTACACTATGTTCCACTGGTCAGGAAGGTATGCAACACCTACACTGAGCTCCACTGGTCAGGAAGGTTTGCAGCACTGAGCTCCACTGGTCATTAAGGTATACAACACCTACACTGAACTCCATTGGACAGGAAGGTATGCAGCACTGTGCTCCACTGGACAGGAAGGTATGCAACACCTACACTGAGCTCCATTGGACAGGAAGGTATTCAACACCTACACTATGCTCCACTGGTCAGGAAGGTATGCAACACCTACACTGAGCTCCACTGGACAGGAAGGTATGCAGCACTGAGCTCCACTGGACAGGAAGGTATGCAACACCTACACTGAGCTCCACTGGACAGGAAGTTATGCAACACCTATACTGAGCACCACTGGACAGGAAGGTATGCAACACCTACACTGAGCTCCACTGGACAGGAAGGTATGCAGCACTGAGCTCCACTGGACGGGAAGGTATGCAGCACCTACGCTGGGCTCCACTGGACAGGAAGGTATGCAACACCTACACTGAGCTCCACTGGACAGGAAGGTATGCACCACCTACACTGAGCTCCACCGGTCAGGAAGGTAAGCAACACATACACTGAGCTCCATTGGACAGGAAGGTGTGCAACACTTACACTGAGCTCCACCGGTCAGGAAGATATGAAACACCTACACTGAGCTCCACTGGACAGGAAGGTATGCAGCACTGTGCTCCACTGGACAGGAAGGTATGCACCACCTACACTGAGCTCCACCGGTCAGGAAGGTAAGCAACACCTACACTGAGCTCCACCGGTCAGGAAGGTATGCAACACCTACACTGAGTTCCACCGGTCCGGAAGGTATGCAACACCTACACTGAGCTCCACTGGACAGGAAGGTATGCAACACCTATACTGAACTCCACTGGACAGGAAGGTATGCAACACATATACTGAACTCCACTGGACAGGAAGGTATTCAACACCTATACTGAACTCCACTGGACAGGAAGGTATGCAACACCTACACTGAGCTCCACTGGACAGGAAGGTTTGCAGCACTGAGCTCCACTGGACAGGAAGGTATGCAACACCTACACTGAGCTCCACTGGACAGGAAGGTATGCAACACCTATACTGAGCTCCACTGGACAGGAAGGTATGCAGCACTGAGCTCCACTGGACAGGAAGGTATGCAGCACCTACTCTGGGATCCACTGGACAGGAAGGTATACAACACCTACACTGAGCTCCACTGGACAGGAAGGTATGCACCATGTACACTGAGCTCCACCGGTCAGGAAGGTATGCAACACCTACACTGAGCTCCACTGGACAGGAAGGTATGCAACACCTACACTGAGCTCCACCGGTCAGGTAGGTATGCAACACCTACACTGAGCTCCACTGGTCAGGAAGGTATGCAACACCTACACTGAGCTCCACTGGACAGGAAGGTATGCAACACCTACACTGAGTTCCACTCTACAGAAAGGTTTGCAGCACTGAGCTCCACTGGACAGGAAGGTATGCAGCACTGAGCTCCACTGGACAGGAAGGTTTGCAGCACTGAGCTCCACTGGACAGGAAGGTATGCAGCACTGAGCTCCACTGGACAGGAAGGTATGCAGCACTGAGCTCCACTGGTCAGGAAGGTTTGCAGCACTGAGCTCCACTGGACAGGAAGGTATGCAGCACCTACACTGAGCTCCACTCTACAGGAAGGTATGCAACACCTACACTGAGCTCCACTGGACAGGAAGGTATGCAGCACTGAGCTCCACTGGACAGGAAGGTATGCAGCACCTACTCTGGGATCCACTGGACAGGAATGTATACAACACCTACACTGAGCTCCACTGGACAGGAAGGTATGCACCATGTATACTGAGCTCCACCGGTCAGGAAGGTATGCAACACCTACACTGAGCTCCACCGGTCAGGAAGGTATGCAACACCTACACTGAGCTCCACTGGTCAGGACTGGTGTCAGCTCTGTTTGTACTTTCTCTCTCTCTCTCTCTCTCTCTCTCTCTCTCTCTCTCTCTCTCTCTCTCTCTCTCTCTCTCGCAGGAAGGTATGCAACACCTACACTGAGCTCCACTGGACAGGAAGGTATGCAACACCTACACTGAGTTCCACTCTACAGAAAGGTTTGCAGCACTGAGCTCCACTGGACAGGAAGGTATGCAGCACTGAGCTCCACTGGACAGGAAGGTTTGCAGCACTGAGCTCCACTGGACAGGAAGGTATGCAGCACTGAGCTCCACTGGACAGGAAGGTATGCAGCACTGAGCTCCACTGGTCAGGAAGGTTTGCAGCACTGAGCTCCACTGGACAGGAAGGTATGCAGCACCTACACTGAGCTCCACTCTACAGGAAGGTATGCAACACCTACACTGAGCTCCACTGGACAGGAAGGTATGCAGCACCTACACTGAGCTCCACTCTACAGGAAGGTATGCAACACCTACACTGAGCTCCACTGGACAGGAAGGTATGCAGCACCTACTCTGGGCTCCACTGGACAGGATGGTATGCAACACCTACACTGGGCTCCACTGGACAGGAAGGTTTGCAGCACTGAGCTCCACTGGACAGGAAGGTATGCAGCACCTACACTGAGCTCCACTCTACAGGAAGGTATGCAGCACTGAGCTCCACTGGTATTTTACTAAGTCATTAGAATTGATGTATTGCCTTCTGTTTGACTTGGCACTAAGCTACTGCTGTATCTAAGAGTTCTCTGCAGGCAGAATGATTATACTGTAGTTCAAAGTGCTCTAAAACGGGAAAGGAACCCCATAGGGAATGACTGGGTTTCTGTAGTTTGGGCTGTAGTTTCTGTGGTGTGGGCTTGCCTGCCAGAGTCACCACTATCTCCAACTACTCAATACATCACAGTGTCAGCTCTGTTTGTACTTTCTCTCTCTCTCTCTCTCTCTCTCTCTCTCTCTCTCTCTCTCTCTCTCTCTCTCTCTCTCTCGCTCGATTCAATTCACTTTATTGGCATGACGTATCAATGTACACATTGCCAAAGCTTACTTTGGAGAGTTACAATATTAACATAATTACATTTATAATAATCATTATTGACAACAGTTACAACAATAATCAAGGGTCAAAATAACCCTACATTGAACGATAACAACGTTATAGAGGACATGTGCAGGTTGGTTGGTCTGTCAGACACTGTCCCTCATCTTATGGCAGGCAGGTGTGCTGCCAACCCACAGCTCTCTGCCTCAACAGCAAGGGTGTCTCATCATGTCTTCAATGTAGTGTGTTGCCAACCCACAGCTCTCTGCCTCCTCCCCCAACAGCAAGGGCAGCTTATTCTCATCAGAGATGTCTCCAATGTAGTGTGCTGCCAACCCACAGCTCTCTGCCTCCTCCCCCAACAGCAAGGGTAGCTTATTCTCATCAGAGATGTCTTCAATGTAGTGTGCTGCCAACCCACAGCTCTCTGCCTCCTCCCCCAACAGCAAGGGTAGCTTATTCTCATCAGAGATGTCTTCAATGTATCAGATGTGTTGCCAACCCACAGCTCTCTGCCTCCTCCCCCAACAGCAAGGGTAGCTTATTCTCATGTCTTCAATGTAGTGTGCTGCCAACCCACAGCTCTCTGCCTCCTCCCCCAACAGCAAGGGTAGCTTATTCTCATCAGAGATGTCTTCAATGTAGTGTGTTGCCAACCCACAGCTCTCTGCCTCCTCCCCCAACAGCAAGGGTAGCTTATTCTCATCAGAGATGTCTTCAATGTAGTGTGTTGCCAACCCACAGCTCTCTGCCTCCTCCCCCAACAGCAAGGGTAGCTTATTCTCATCAGAGATTTCTTCAAAAACGTCAATAAAGGTTTTACATTTGGGGAAACGACACTCTCTAATTTGTTTGATATTTTTTACATTTTGTCATTGTTGCACAGCCTCTCCTCTACAGGGAGCTGGGCTTGGTAATGATATGAGAGGGTGTGTGTGTGTCTTTTCAATGCATTTTCAGAGAGGAGAGAATATGACTTCGTGCTGGCTAATCTTTACATTGCATTTAGAGGGAGTTGATGGGGTGTATAGTTTACTGTTCGAATTTCACATTTTTACAATCTTGCTCATTTCCATTTTGATCAACCTTAGCGAATGAAAGGCCAAGAATGCAACGTCTGCCACGCCCACTGTAGCGCAGCGTGGAATCTTGCTTCGCGTTGATGCAGACAACTAGTTCCACAAGGCGAACCCGCTCCGAGTAACCGCAGCCTCGAGCCCAGATGCGACTCTGTCTCCTCTGCGGCGCGTTGGGCGGGAGGCTATGATAAAGACTGAACTTGGTAACTTGCACACAGTATAACATACACGCAATTGAATGCAAGTTATAGCAGGGTTGGATCGTTGTAATTCTCGACATTGAACCCTGATATTAACCCCACCAGCAGCCGAAACAGACAGACAAAAAGGACCGCTTCTTGTTCCTCCCTAATCGCCTTTGAATGTGAGCTTTCCGCGGTATCTGGACGGGAAAGATGCAGCAAAGAAGATGCGGCTTTTTAACCGTTTTATCCTTTTTACTACAGATGGGGACCGCAGGTATGTGGCGCAGATTAGGACACCAATAACCCAGCAAGCATTCAAATAGATTCAATGAATGTCATCACTGACTGGTGTTGTAGCCTATTGTCCAGTTAGTGCACAGAAACACCTATACCATTCAATGCAACTCCATAACCTATGCTTTCAGCATCACGCATAGCAGGCACATCTGTATGTAGTTTATATGGGGTTGTAATGGCATTTGTTTTGTCAGGTGCTGCGTGCATGTTGTTGCTGCATGCATGATTTATGCCAATGATGAGGAATAGGGCTACCGTCAATATGTAACGGTGCATTAGAAGCATAATCATCGTATGTTTCATCTGAATTTTTCATGCAACAAAGACAGAATCGAAGTTGTTCCGTTTGTGTGGTCCGTCTGCAAATGCATAAAGCTCGAGGCTGAAAGCCGATCGAATAGAATCCCACCTCTAATACAATAAGGAAGCGTGTTTTCAGGACCTTGGCTAGCAACCGGCCGAAAACAACACTACTGTCGTTAGGGAGAAAATGTCTCAACTGTGTTTGTGAAAGAGGAAGGGTCGCGCAGCAGTAATTACCTGGATGAAGGATTTAGCCTGTATTGTGAACGGTGTTAGTCTGAAAGACAACACTACTGTCGTTAGGGAGAAAATGTCTCAACTGTGTTTGTGAAAGAGGAAGGGTCGCGCAGCAGTAATTACCTGGATGAAGGAGCCTGTATTGTGAACGGTGTTAGTCTAAAGACAATGCCACGTAGTATACACGCAGCAGTAATGACCTGGATGAAGGAGCCTGTATTGTGAACGGTGTTAGTCTAAAGACAATGCCACGTATTATACACGTTGTTTTACAGAGAATGTACAATCAAATAATTACCGAGTTTACTATTGTGATATTCTACATCGATTTTACAGCTGGCATTACTGTATCATACTGATACACAGTTTATTACAGGTTAAGAGGGAGAAAGAGAGAGGGGGAGAGAGGAGAGAGGAAGAGAGGAGAGAGGGGGGAGAGAGAGACATGTAAGATAGACTACATGTATTTATTCTGCTCTTAGTCTATACCAGAAGACCATTGATAAACCTGTCATTGTGACTCAGAGAGATACTGTAAAACCAATGCAGCCTGTAAACTAGATGTCTAGAGAAGATCATCTGGCTGTTACCATAGAGATCTTTTTAAATTCCACTAGCATTCTAATTCCTAACTCTATGCTTGTCACTCAGTGAAGGTCAATGGGAAAAACCCATGTGATTGGCAGCTGTTGACCTCCAGGCCTACGCCCCTGAGTTCTAGAATGCTTATTCTGTTCTACACTCTCAGAAGAAGCCGAAATGATTCCTAAAATCAGAGCTTTCATTCTCTTCACTGGCATCAGATATAGTGTGATGTATTACTAGGAGGGATGACATTTCTTCTTCCCACTTCCCTTCCATACCACCTTGCTGTGCTGACACGCGTGCCTGGCACATGAGGAAATGTGATCTTTCTCTCCCCATATCTCTCTCTCACCCTCCCTCCCTTTCTTTCTCTCTCTCTCTCTCTCTCTCTCTCTCTCTCTCTCTCCCTACTGTATCTCTCTCCCTGCTGCCTGCTGCCTCCGCCTCTCAATCTGGAAAATGAATAACAACATGACATTCACTCGAGAAAGAGTGAGAGAAACAGTGAGCAAGCACAGAGAGCAGGGAGAGAGAGAGCACAGAGAGAGCACAGAAGGAGAGAGCACATAGAGAAATAGAGAGGGAGCAGGGAGAGAGAGAGCACAGGGAGCAGGGAGGGAGAGAGAGCACAGAGAGCATGGAGAGAGAGAGCACAGAGAGAGCACAGAAGGAGAGCGCACAGAGAGAAAGAGAGAGGGAGCAGGGAGAGAGAGAGCACAGGGAGCAGGGAGAGGGAGAGAGAGCACAGAGAGCATGGAGAGAGAGAGCACAGAGAGAGAGAGCACAGAGAGCAGGGAGAGAGAGAGCACAGAGAGCAGAGAGAGAGAGAGCACAGAGAGCAGGGAGAGAGAGAGCACAGAGAGAGCACAGAAGGAGAGAGCACAGAGAGAAAGAGAGAGGGAGCAGGGAGAGAGAGAGCACAGGGAGCAGGGAGAGGGAGAGAGAGCACAGAGAGCATGGAGAGAGAGCACAGAGAGAGAGAGCACAGAGAGAGAGAGCACAGAGAGCAGGGAGAGAGAGAGCACAGAGAGAGAGAGCACAGAGAGCATGGAGAGAGAGCACAGAGAGAGAGAGCACAGAGAGCAGGGAGAGAGAGAGCACAGAGAGAGAGAGCACAGAGAGCAGGGAGAGAGAGAGCACAGAGAGAGAGAGCACAGAGAGCAGGGAGAGAGAGAGCACAGAGAGAGCACAGAAGGAGAGAGCACAGAGAGAAAGAGAGAGGGAGCAGGGAGAGAGAGGGCACAGGGAGCAGGGAGAGAGAGAGCACAGGAGAGCACAGAGAGAAAGAGAGAGGGAGCAGGGAGAGAGAGAGCACAGGGAGCAGGGAGAGGGAGAGAGAGCACAGAGAGCATGGAGAGAGAGCACAGAGAGAGAGAGCACAGAGAGAGCACAGAGAGAAATAGAGGGGGAGCAGGGAGAGAGAGGGCACAGAGAGCAGGGAGAGGGAGAGAGAGAGCACAGAGAGCAGGGAGAGGGAGAGAGAAAGAGCACAGAGAGAGAGAGAGCCAGAGAGAGAAAGTAAGAGAGAGAGAGAAAGAGCACAGAGAGAGAGAGAGAGAGAGAGTGAAAGAGAGAGAGCACAGAGAGCAGGGAGAGGGAGAAAGAGGAAAAGGGGCAGGTTTCATGGCTCGGGGCATGAGCGGATGACTGATCAGCTTAATTAAACAAATACCAAAGACTATGAACACTATCCATCCCTCTCTCTCCTTCTTTTCTGTCATATCAGACTATATAGAACATCTCTCTCTCTCCTTCTCTATAATACCAGACTATGTAGTCCCTCTCTCTCTCTCCTTCTTCTCTATAATACCAGACTATATAGAACATCCATCTCTCTCTCCTTCTCTATAATACCAGACTATGTAGTCCCTCTCTCTCTCTCCTCCTTCTTGTCTATAATACCAGACTATATAGAACATATCTCTCTCTCTCCTTCTTCTCTATAATACCAGACTATATAGAACATCCCTCTCTCTCTCCTTCTTCTCTATAATACCAGACTATATAGAACATCTCTCTCTCTCCTTCTTCTCTATAATACCAGACTATATAGAACATCCCTCTCTCTCCTTCTTCTCTATAATACCAGACTATATAGAACATCCTTCTCTCTCTCTCCTTCTTCTCTATAATACCAGACTATATAGAACATCTCTCTCTCTCCTTCTTCTCTATAATACCAGACTATATAGAACATCCTTCTCTCTCTCTCTCCTTCTTCTCTATAATACCAGACTATATAGAACATCCTTCTCTCTCTCTCTCCTTCTTCTCTATAATACCAGACTATATAGAACATCTCTCTCTCTCCTTCTTCTCTATAATACCAGACTATATAGAACATCCCTCTCTCTCTCCTTCTTCTCTATAATACCAGACTATATAGAACATCTCTCTCTCTCCTTCTTCTCTATAATACCAGACTATATAGAACATCTAATCTCTCTCTCTTCTTCTCTATAATACCAGACTATATAGAACATCTCTCTCTCTCTCCTTCTTCTCTATAATACCAGACTATATAGAACATCCATCTCTCTCTCTCTCCTTCTTCTCTATAATACCAGACTATATAGAACATCCATCTCTCTCTCTCCTTCTTCTCTATAATACCAGACTATATAGAACATCTCTCTCTCTCTCTCTCCTTCTTCTCTATAATACCAGACTATATAGAACATCCTTCTCTCTCTCTCTCCTTCTTCTCTATAATACCAGACTATATAGAACATCTCTCTCTCTCCTTCTTCTCTATAATACCAGACTATATAGAACATCCATCTCTCTCTCTCCTTCTTCTCTATAATACCAGACTATATAGAACATCCATCTCTCTCTCTCCTTCTTCTCTATAATACCAGACTATATAGAACATCCATCTCTCTCTCTCCTTCTTCTCTATAATACCAGACTATATAGAACATCTCTCTCTCTCCTTCTTCTCTATAATACCAGACTATATAGAACATCCATCTCTCTCTCTCCTTCTTCTCTATAATACCAGACTATATAGAACATCCATCTCTCTCTCTCCTTCTTCTCTATAATACCAGACTATATAGAACATCTCTCTCTCCTTCTTCTCTATAATACCAGACTATATAGAACATCCCTCTCTCTCTCCTTCTCTATAATACCAGACTATATAGAACATCTCTCTCTCCTCCTTCTTCTCTATAATACCAGACTATATAGAACATCTCTCTCTCTCTCTCCTTCTTCTCTATAATACCAGACTATATAGAACATCTCTCTCTCTCTCTCCTTCTTCTCTATAATACCAGACTATATAGAACATCTCTCTCTCTCATTCTTCTCTATAATACCAGACTATATAGAACATCTCTCTCTCTCTCTCCTTCTTCTCTATAATACCAGACTATATAGAACATCCATCTCTCTCTCTCCTTCTTCTCTATAATACCAGACTATATAGAACATCTCTCTCTCTCTCTCTCCTTCTTCTCTATAATACCAGACTATATAGAACATCCTTCTCTCTCTCTCTCCTTCTTCTCTATAATACCAGACTATATAGAACATCTCTCTCTCTCTCCTTCTTCTCTATAATACCAGACTATATAGAACATCTCTCTCTCTCCTTCTTCTCTATAATACCAGACTATATAGAACATCCATCTCTCTCTCTCCTTCTTCTCTATAATACCAGACTATATAGAACATCCATCTCTCTCTCTCCTTCTTCTCTATAATACCAGACTATATAGAACATCCATCTCTCTCTCTCCTTCTTCTCTATAATACCAGACTATATAGAACATCTCTCTCTCTCTCCTTCTTCTCTATAATACCAGACTATATAGAACATCCTTCTCTCTCCTTCTTCTCTATAATACCAGACTATATAGAACATCCCTCTCTCTCTCTCTCTCCTTCTTCTCTATAATACCAGACTATATAGAACATCTCTCTCTCCTTCTTCTCTATAATACCAGACTATATAGAACATCTCTCTCTCTCTCTCTTCTTCTCTATAATACCAGACTATATAGAACATCTCTCTCTCTCCTTCTTCTCTATAATACCAGACTATATAGAACATCCCTCTCTCTCCTTCTTCTCTATAATACCAGACTATATAGAACATCTCTCTCACTCTCTCTCTCCTTCTTCTCTATAATACCAGACTATATAGAACATCTCTCTCTCTCTCCTTCTTCTCTATAATACCAGACTATATAGAACATCCTTCTCTCTCTCCTTCTTCTCTATAATACCAGACTATATAGAACATCCTTCTCTCTCCTTCTTCTCTATAATACCAGACTATATAGAACATCCTTCTCTCTCTCCTTCTTCTCTATAATACCAGACTATATAGAACATCTCTCTCTCTCCTTCTTCTCTATAATACCAGACTATATAGAACATCTCTCTCTCTCTCCTTCTTCTCTATAATACCAGACTATATAGAACATCCTTCTCTCTCTCCTTCTTCTCTATAATACCAGACTATATAGAACATCCTTCTCTCTCTCCTTCTTCTCTATAATACCAGACTATATAGAACATCCTTCTCTCTCTCCTTCTTCTCTATAATACCAGACTATATAGAACATCCTTCTCTCTCTCCTTCTTCTCTATAATACCAGACTATATAGAACATCCTTCTCTCTCTCCTTCTTCTCTATAATACCAGACTATATAGAACATCTCTCTCTCTCTCTCCTTCTTCTCTATAATACCAGACTATATAGAACATCTCTCTCTCTCTCTCCTTCTTCTCTATAATACCAGACTATATAGAACATCTCTCTCTCTCCTTCTTCTCTATAATACCAGACTATATAGAACATCTCTCTCTCTCCTTATTCTCTATAATACCAGACTATATAGAACATCCCTCTCTCTCCTTCTTCTCTATAATACCAGACTATATAGAACATCCTTCTCTCTCTCCTTCTTCTCTATAATACCAGACTATATAGAACATCCCTCTCTCTCTCTCCTCTCTCTCTCCTTCTTCTCTTATCCATTCTGTCTCTTCCTTGCTTTCCTATGAACTGTGTGATGCTCTCGTTCTTCCTCTTTCTCTTTCTTGTCTGTGAGGGATTCATTTTTTATATCTGGTTATACTGAGAGTTCAAAATGAAACTTGATGTCAATAAATCTTGATTAGCATTTTGAGTCCAAAGAAACCATATGGGTAAACCTGCAGCTAGCATAGCATCAATCATATTGGTAGACCTACAGCTAGCATAGCATCAACCATAGTGGTAGACCTGCAGCTAGCATAGCATCAACCATAGTGGTAGACCTGCAGCTAGCATAGCATCAACCATAGTGTTGGACCTGCAGCTAGCATCAACCCATTCCCTCTCTCTTTGTAGATGTTTTTTCTGGTGACCATGACCGCTACACGACCAGGACCGGTGAGGGGAGGAGGTGGTCGGACAGCCCGGTCCTGGTGTACCGTCACGTGGACCAAGATGGCCAGGAGAGGACCCTGGGTCTGGAGACACCCGGGTGGCAACGTGGTGGGGACAGAGACAGTCTCCATGCCTTGGTTAACACCCTCAGTGCCCAGCACCAGGCCAGACTGGACAGCTTCAGGTAAAGAGAGATGCTTGAAACCAACACAGTCCATCACAAAAAAAAAAAAAATGAAACGCATTTTAAAAAAAAAATGAAACGCAGATGTAGTGAGGATGTTGTGTTTGAGATGAGAGATACATTCACAGAAAGGGACACAATGAAGACACAATTTAACCTTAGTTTAATAGTATTTTACAACCAACTCCCTTTGTTGTCTTGTATCTCATGTTACTGTATGTAATACTGCGATTCAGGTTATACCTGCCGTAGTACACATGAGATGGAACTAATAAGATGTCTCCATAGTGCACCCTGATCATACATAATGTTTCAGCAGGGACATGGCCAGGGTGGACAGCCTCCTCACCCAGTCCTCCCAGACCCATGCCAGGCTGGCTAAGCTGATGCCCGCTGCCCTGCTGGAGTCCCAGTCCCGCCAGGCGCCCCGTGGGCATGGAGCCGTCAGCCTGTTGGCACAGCCGGAGCAGGAGGTACGGGTGGAGAACGCTCCGGTCTCAGCGCGCTGTATGGTCACCGTGGTGAGTAGAGTGTAGATATTTCCCATCTACACTCTGGACGTATTGATGGGTCGCTCCACCAGTGCCTTGGTAAAAAAACAGGTTGACAGTAGCAGGGTTGACCGTAACAGGGTTGACCGTAACAGGGTTGACAATAACAGGGTTGACAGTAACAGGGTTGACAGTAACAGGGTTGACAGTAACAGGGTTGACTGTAACAGGGTTGACTGTAACAGGGTTGACCGTAACGGGGTTGACAGTAACAGGGTTGACAGTAACAGGGTTGACAGTAGGGTTGACAACAGGGTTGACAGTAACAGGGTTGACAGGGTGTAACAGGCAGTAACAGGGTTGACCGTAACAGGGTTGACTGTAACAGGGTTGACAGTAACAGGGTTGACAGTAACAGGGTTGACATTGACAAACAGGGATGACAGTAACAGGGTTGACAGTGGTGACAGGATTGACGTGACAGTAACAGGGTTGACTGTAACAGGGTTGACAGTAACAGGGTTGACAGTAACAGGGTTGACATGACAGGGTTGACCGTAACAGGGGTTGACAGTAACAGGGTTGACCGTAACAGGGTTGACAGTAACAGGGTTGACATCAACAGGGTTGACCGTAACAGGGTTGACAGTAACAGGGTTGACAGTAACAGGGTTGACTGTAACAGGGTTGACAGTAACAGGGTTGACTGTAACAGGGTTGACAGTAACAGGGTTGACAGTAACAGGGTTGACAACAGGTAAGTAACAGGGTTGACAGTAACAGGGTTGACAGTAACAGGGTTGACTGTAACAGGGTTGACTGTAACAGGGTTGACTGTAACAGGGTTGACCGTAACGGGGTTGACAGTAACAGACGTGACAGTAACAGGGTTGACAGTAACAGGGTTGACAGTAACAGGCGTGACAGTAACAGGGTTGACCGTAACAGGGTTGACAGTAACAGGGTTGACAGTAACATGGTTGACAGTAACAGGCGTGACAGTAACAGGGTTGACAGTAACAGGGTTGACAGTAACACAGTAACAGGGTTGACCGTAACAGGGTTGACCGTAACAGGGTTGACCGTAACAGGGTTGACGATTTCATTTTTAATCAGCCATAAATCCCCTAGTGACAGGGGAAAAGGATTTAAGTTGGTTAAAAGTCACAGAGGGACACGTCAAAATGCTGAAGTTGAGCACTTTAGCAGGTCTTTAAACCACATGGAGAAACCACAGACACCCATACATACCCCACAACTCTGTATTGGTGCAGAATTTCTTCTTAAAACATCAAAAAGACACTCATTTCGTGGAATGACCCAGATAATGATTGATGGTTGGGTGACTGCGATTTTATGGATTTTCACTTTGGTATCTTGAGCCGGTGGAGTCAAGAGACTTTGGTTGCAAACAATCATGAATATATGAACTACTGTGAGCCCGACACTCTGGGTGTCTGTCTGAAACCTCAGAACATAGGATTCCATCCAGAAGCAGCTCTGAATGTATAGCAGACCAGGTTGGAGGATTGCCATCCTATGGATTTTCACTTTGAGAAGTGATTAACTATCGTAACACAGGGGATTCAGAGTCCTTGATTGTAGATAATGATGATTGATTGATTGATCATTTAATTGATCATTTAACACGTCAAGAGCTCTTGCTGAGACATGGGTGTTGACTGTTCAGAGTGAGGGTGGAGGATGTGGGAAGAGGCCCAGGTTGAAGCCATTGGTCCTGAAGGTGGGTGAGGCCTGGCTGGGGCCAGATGGCCCCGATGTCCCCCTCTCTGTGATGGATGAGAAACACCATCTGCTATTATAACAGGCAGGCCTTCAGAAGGAGTGTGTGTGTCAGTGTGTCTGTGTGTTAGTGTGTGTGTGTGTCTGTGTGTTAGAATGTGTGTCTGTGTGTGTCTGTGTGTGTTTGTGTGTCCCCACAGTCTCTGTCATTCCACGAGATGTTGTTTCATACATTTTTTAAGGGAATCTTGCTGTTTTCTTGAGTAATTTGAGGTGAAAGGGAGTTCCATGTGATCATGTCTCTGTAGAATACTGTGTGTTGCAGTGAGTTCGTTTTGAACTTGGGGACTGTGAAGAGACCCCTAGTGAAATGCCTTGTGGGTGTCTGAGCTGAATGTTATTTGATTTACGTAGACAATCTGGAACTTTCATCACGGTAATATTTCTCATTAAAACAACTAGAAGAGAAGCAGTTCATCTCTTGTCAAAACCTCAACCAGGAAAAGACTGGCCTGCATTTAGTTGATGTTAGTTCTGTATGTGTAGTTAAGGGCAAGGCTTCTCTGTTTTGAACCAGCTGCAGGTTTACTAGGTCTGTCTTGTCTGCACCTGACCCTATTACCGGACAGTAATCAAGATGGGACAAGACCAGAGCCTGAAAACACATATTTTATAAAAGACATACCCCCTCCCCATTTTCACAACAACTTTGTCAATATGAGTCGACCGTAATAATTGACCATCCTGTGTGTTATATCCAGGAGTTAAACTTCCTCAACTTTCTCAATGGCCACACCCTTTATACACAAACTCCAGTTGAGGTTTATGTCTTTAGAAAATGTTTGGAACCAAATACAAATGCTTTTAGTTTTAGATGTGTTTAGTTTTACTATCAGTCAGCCATTCCCATACTGACTGTGACTCCTGTTTTTAGAAGGTCAGTGAGCTCACTGGCTTTGAGGTGCTGACATGTAGACTGGGGAGTCATCTGTAAACATAGTGATTCTAGCTTGGTGTAAAACCAGTGGAAAGTTATCTGTAAAAATAGAGAAGACTAACGGACCAAGACAACAGCCCTAAGCAATAAGCAGAGACATGGTACTGTACTGGGAGAGTAACGGACCAAGACAACAGCCCTAAGCAATAAGCAGAGACATGGTACTGTACTGGGAGAGTAACGGACCAAGACAACAGCCCTAAGCAATAAGCAGAGACATGGTACTGTACTGGGAGAGTAACGGACCAAGACAACAGCCCTAAGCAATAAGCAGAGACATGGTACTGTACTGGGAGAGTAACGGACCAAGACAACAGCCCTAAGCAATAAGCAGAGACATGGTACGGTACTGGGAGAGTAACGGACCAAGACAACAGCCCTAAGCAATAAGCAGAGACATGGTACTGTACTGGGAGAGTAACGGACCAAGACAACAGCCCTAAGCAATAAGCAGAGACATGGTACTGTACTGGGAGAGTAACGGACCAAGACAACAGCCCTAAGCAATAAGCAGAGACATGGTACGGTACTGGGAGAGTAACGGACCAAGACAACAGTCCTAAGCAATAAGCAGAGACATGGTACGGTACTGGGAGAGTAACGGACCAAGACAACAGTCCTAAGCAATAAGCAGAGACATGGTACTGTACTGGGAGAGTAACGGACCAAGACAACAGCCCTAAGCAATAAGCAGAGACATTGTACTGTACTGGGAGAGTTGACTGTGGTGTGTGTGTGTGCATGTGTACCAGGTGTGTGTATGTGTTCTCTCCTATAGATTGTGTATGTGTTCTCTCCTATAGATTCTGTATGTGTTCTCTCCTATAGATTGTGTATGTGTTCTCTCCTATAGATTCTGTATGTGTTCTCTCCTATAGATTGTGTATGTGTTCTCTCCTATAGATTGTGTATGTGTTCTCTCCTATAGATTGTGTATGTGTTCTCTCCTATAGATTCTGTATGTGTTCTCTCCTATAGATTCTGTATGTGTTCTCTCCTATAGATTCTGTATGTGTTCTCTCCTATAGATTCTGTATGTGTTCTCTCCTATAGATTCTGTATGTGTTCTCTCCTATAGATTCTGTATGTGTTCTCTCCTATAGATTCTGTATGTGTTCTCTCCTATAGATTCTGTATGTGTTCTCTCCTATAGATTCTGTATGTGTTCTCTCCTATAGATTCTGTATGTGTTCTCTCCTATAGATTCTGTATGTGTTCTCTCCTATAGATTATATATGTGTTCTCTCCTATAGATTCTGTATGTGTTCTCTCCTATAGATTCTGTATGTGTTCTCTCCTATAGATTCTGTATGTGTTCTCTCCTATAGATTATATATGTGTTCTCTCCTATAGATTCTGTATGTGTTCTCTCCTATAGATTCTGTATGTGTTCTCTCCTATAGATTCTGTATGTGTTCTCTCCTATAGATCGTGTATGTGTTCTCTCCTATAGATTTGATATAATGTTACGTAACATTAACGATTAGATACGTATATAGATTGTATATGTCTGAATATCATGGTTAGTGTGGTGTTGATCCATCTACCTCAACAATGGGTCGTTACGTAACATTAACGATTAGATAAGTATATAGATTGTATATGTCTGAATATCATGGTTAGTGTGGTGTTGATACATCTACCTCAACAATGGGTCGTTACGTAACATTAACGATTAGATACGTTGCTTTGACCTTCACTTTCACATTGAGATTCTCTTACAGCGCTGAACCCCACACACACACACACACACACACACACACACACACACACACACACACACACACACACACACACACACACACACACACACACACACACACACACACACACCCCCCCTCAGGAGACAACGGGCTGCTTTGTCGTGTTATTTTCCACCAGTGTATTGTGTTCTAACTAGAGAGAGAGGCGTCTGCTGTCAGAACGCTGCTGGAAAACGTCTTTATCTACAAGAGAACAGAGACACTGTCTGTCTGTCTGTCTGTCTGTCTGTGTCTAGCTGTAGTCCCCTGTCTAGCCGTTGTCCCCTGTCTAGCCGTAGTCCCCTGTCTAGCCGTTGTCCCCTGTCTCGCCGTTGTCCCCTGTCTAGCCGTTGTCCCCTGTCTAGCCGTAGTCCCCTGTCTAGCCGTAGTCCCCTGTCCAGGCGTAGTCCCCTGTCTAGCCATAGTCCCCTGTCTAGCCGCAGTCCCCTGTCTAGCCGTAGTCCCCTGTCTAGCCATAGTCCCCTGTCCAGCCGTAGTCCCCTGTCTAGCCGTAGTCCCCTGTCTAGCCGCAGTCCCCTGTCTAGCCATAGTCCCCTGTCTAGCCGTAGTCCCCTGTCCAGCCGTAGTCCCCTGTCTAGCCGTTGTCCCCTGTCTAGCCGTAGTCCCCTGTCCAGCCGTAGTCCCCTGTCCAGCCGTAGTCCCCTGTCTAGCCGTTGTCCCCTGTCTAGCCGTAGTCCCCTGTCTAGCCGTAGTCCCCTGTCCAGCCGTAGTCCCCTGTCTAGCCGTAGTCCCCTGTCCAGCCGTAGTCCCCTGTCTAGCCGTAGTCCCCTGTCTAGCCGTAGTCCCCTGTCTAGCCGTAGTCCCCTGTCTAGCCATAGTCCCCTGTCTAGCCGCAGTCCCCTGTCTAGCCGTAGTCCCTGTCCCCTCCCGTCTAGCCGTAGTCCCCTGTCTAGCCGTAGTCTCCTGTCTAGCCGTAGTCCCCTGTCTAGCCGTAGTCTCCTGTCTAGCCGTAGTCCCCTGTCTAGCCGTAGTCTCCCGGTTAGCCATAGTCCCCTGTCTAGCCGTAGTCTCCCGGTTAGCCATAGTCCCCTGTCTAGCCGTAGTCCCCTGTCCAGCCGCAGTCCCCTGTCTAGCCATAGTCCCCTGTCTAGCCGCAGTCCTCTGTCTAGCCATAGTCTCCCGGTTAGCCGTAGTCCCCCGGCTAGCCTGCTGAAAGGTTTATGGACGACATAGAACCCTACTTCTCCACTGGAGAATTCAAGTCTGACTCCTAAATGGCACAATATTCCCTCTATAGTGCACTACAGAGCCATATGGGCCTTGTTCAAAATGAGTGCACTATGTAAGGAATAGGGTGCCTTTCAGGATGCAACCTTAAAATCAATCACTTTACTGGCTCAGTGGTCCCTTCAGCACTCTGTCTGTAGACCGACCAGAATCCTCTGATTTAACAACTGATCTCAAGAGAAAGGAGGGAGGGAGAGAGAGAACGAGAGAGAGAAACAAACAGAGTAGAGAGAGATATATAGAGAGAGGGGAGGAAGACCAGAGAGAGAGATTGGGAGGACTCCTATGGACTGTTAAATACACATCACTACACTGATGAGACAGACTGTACAGGGATGAGACAGACTGTACAGAGATGAGACAGACTGTACAGAGATGAGACAGACTGTACAGAGATGAGACAGACAGTACAGGGATGAAACATTAAAACAATGAACTGACTATGAGACAGACAGTACGGGGATGAGACAGACAGTACAGGGATGAGACAGACAGTACAGGGATGAGACAGACAGTACAGGGATGAGACAGACAGTACAGAGATGAAACATTAAAACAATGAACTGACTATGAGACAGACAGTACAGGGATGAGACAGACAGTACAGAGATGAGACAGACTGTACAGGGATGAAACATTCAAACTGAGACAATATTGATGTATTGACACTGTAGAAGCTCCACTGTACTCTCTCTCTCTCTCTCTCTCTCTCTCTCTCACTCACTCACTCACTCTCACACACACACACACACACACACACACACACACACACACACACACACACACACACACACACACACACACACACACACACACACACACACACACACACACACACACACACACACACACACACACACACACACACACACACACACACACACACACACACACACACACACACACACACACACACACACACACACACACACACGGGGCGGCAGGGTAGCCTAGTGGTTAGAGCGTTGGACTAGTAACCGGAAGGTTGCAAGTTCAAACCCCCGAGCTGACAAGATACAAATCTGTCGTTCTGCCCCTGAACAGGCAGTTAACCCACTGTTCCTAGGCCGTCATTGAAAGTAAGAATTTGTTCTTAACTGACTTGCCTAGTTAAATAAAGGTACAATAAAATTTGAAAAACACACACACACACACTGGCTGGCTGAGGCTATGGAGTAACGTAGACCACTAATGAACAACACCGCTGTTTGCTTACTGTAACATTCAGTCCAATTAGTTTACCTCGTCCAGCCCACAATGCTTTGTAAGGACGGAGTAAACTAATCATTTATAACAATAGACGCTGAACACATAGTTATACCACCATGCATGACAAATAGAGGAGCATTACTGAGATACAAATTACCCCCGGTGTGTAAACAAAGTGTTGCCTCTTCACAACCCTGAGAGAGACAGAGAGAGAGAGAGATAGAGCTGTGAGACAGAGAGTAGAGAGAGAGAGAGACAGAGGAGAAGAGCTGTGAGACAGAGTGAGGAGAGAGGAGAGAGAGACAGACAGAGACAGAGGAGAAGAGCTGTGAGACAGAGAGTAGAGAGAGAGAGAGACATAGACAGAGGAGAAGAGCTGTGAGACAGAGGAGTAGAGCTGTGAGACAGAGTGAGGAGAGAGGAGAGAGAGACAGACAGAGACAGAGGAGAAGAGCTGTGAGACAGAGAGGAGAGAGGAGAGAGAGACAGAGACAGAGGAGAAGAGCTGTGAGACAGAGGAGTAGAGCTGTGAGACAGAGTGAGAAGAGAGAGAGGAGAGAGAGACAGAGGAGTAGAGCTGTGAGACAGAGGAGTAGAGCTGTGAGAAAGAGTGAGGAGACAGAGAGACAGAGGAGTTGAGTTGTGAGACAGAGTGAGGAGAGAGTAGAGAGAGACAGAGACAGAGGAGTAGAGCTATGAGACAGAGTGAGGAGAGAGAGAGGAGAGAGAGACAGAGACAGAAAGACAGAGGAGTAGAGCTGTGAGACAGAGTAGAGAGACAGAGGAGTAGAGCTGTGAGACAGGGCTGCTCTGTGTCCGAGGGGTACATATCCCCAATAAAACAGGACAGTCTCCTACATATATCTCCTGTCTTTGCCTTCTGTATGTGACCATAGCAGAGCAGCAGACAGTATCTCTCTACTGACATCATGTTAGCTGCTCCTACTGACATCATGTTAGCTGCACTTACTGACATCATGTTAGCTGCTCCTACTGACATCATGTTAGCTGCTCCTACTGACATCATGTTAGCTGCTCCTACTGACATCATGTTAGCTGCTCCTACTGACATCATGTTAGCTGCTCCTTCTGACATCATGTTAGCTGCTCCTACTGACATCATGTTAGCTGCTCCTACTGACATCATGTTAGCTGCTCCTTCTGACATCATGTTAGCTGCTCCTACTGACATCATGTTAGCTGCTCCTACTGACATCATGTTAGCTGCTCCTACTGACATCATGTTAGCTGCTCCTTCTGACATCATGTTAGCTGCTCCTACTGACATCATGTTAGCTGCTCCTACTGACATCATGTTAGCTGCTCCTACTGACATCATGTTAGCTGCTCCTACTGACATCATGTTAGCTGCTCCTACTGACATCATGTTAGCTGCTCTCTACTGACATCATGTTAGCTGCTCCTTCTGACATCATGTTAGCTGCTCTCTACTGACATCATGTTAGCTGCTCCTTCTGACATCATGTTAGCTGCTCTCTACTGACATCATGTTAGCTGCTCTCTACTGACATCATGTTAGCTGCTCCTACTGACATCATGTTAGCTGCTCTCTACTGACATCATGTTAGCTGCTCCTTCTGACATCATGTTAGCTGCTCCTACTGACATCATGTTAGCTGCTCCTACTGACATCATGTTAGCTGCTCCTTCTGACATCATGTTAGCTGCTCTCTACTGACATCATGTTAGCTGCTCCTTCTGACATCATGTTAGCTGCTCCTACTGACATCATGTTAGCTGCTCCTACTGACATCATGTTAGCTGCTCCTTCTGACATCATGTTAGCTGCTCCTACTGACATCATGTTAGCTGCTCCTACTGACATCATGTTAGCTGCTCCTACTGACATCATGTTAGCTGCTCCTACTGACATCATGTTAGCTGCTCCTACTGACATCATGTTAGCTGCTCTCTACTGACATCATGTTAGCTGCTCCTACTGACATCATGTTAGCTGCTCCTACTGACATCATGTTAGCTGCTCCTACTGACATCATGTTAGCTGCTCCTACTGACATCATGTTAGCTGCTCCTACTGACATCATGTTAGCTGCTCCTTCTGACATCATGTTAGCTGCTCCTACTGACATCATGTTAGCTGCTCCTACTGACATCATGTTAGCTGCTCCTACTGACATCATGTTAGCTGCTCCTTCTGACATCATGTTAGCTGCTCCTACTGACATCATGTTAGCTGCTCCTACTGACATCATGTTAGCTGCTCCTTCTGACATCATGTTAGCTGCTCCTTCTGACATCATGTTAGCTGCTCCTACTGACATCATGTTAGCTGCTCGGCCCAAAGGTCAGAGACTCTGTATGTGACCAGCTCTTCTCTGTAGCCCATCTCAACACACATAACAGCTACGACTGGCCACCTACCACTTCCCCAAGGAAAGATGTATGTGACCAGCTCTTCTCTGTAGCCCATCTCAACACACATAACAGCTACGACTGGCCACCTACCACCTCCCCAAGGAAAGATGTATGTGACCAGCTCTACAGTGTAGCCCATCTCAACACACATAACAGCTACGACTGGCTACCTACCACCTCCCCAAGGAAAGATGTATGTGACCAGCTCTTCTCTGTAGCCCATCTCAACACACATAACAGCTACGACTGGCCACCTACCACCTCCCCAAGGAAAGATGTATGTGACCAGCTCTTCTCTGTAGCCCATCTCAACACACATAACAGCTACGACTGGCCACCTACCACCTCCCCAAGGAAAGATGTATGTGACCAGCTCTTCTCTGTAGCCCATCTCAACACACATAACAGCTACGACTGGCTACCTACCACCTCCCCAAGGAAAGATGTATGTGACCAGCTCTTCTCTGTAGCCCATCTCAACACACATAACAGCTACGACTGGCCACCTACCACCTCCCCAAGGAAAGATGTATGTGACCAGCTCTACAGTGTAGCCCATCTCAACACACATAACAGCTACGACTGGCCACCTACCACCTCCCCAAGGAAAGATGTATGTGACCAACTCTTCTCTGTAGCCCATCTCAACACACATAACAGCTACGACTGGCCACCTACCACCTCCCCAAGGAAAGATGTATGTGACCAACTCTTCTCTGTAGCCCATCTCAACACACATAACAGCTACGACTGGCCACCTACCACCTCCCCAAGGAAAGATGTATGTGACCAGCTCTTCTCTGTAGCCCATCTCAACACACATAACAGCTACGACTGGCCACCTACCACCTCCCCAAGGAAAGATGTATGTGACCAACTCTTCTCTGTAGCCCATCTCAACACACATAACAGCTACGACTGGCTACCTACCACCTCCCCAAGGAAAGATGTATGTGACCAGCTCTTCTCTGTAGCCCATCTCAACACACATAACAGCTACGACTGGCTACCTACCACTTCCCCAAGGAAAGATGTATGTGACCAGCTCTACAGTGTAGCCCATCTCAACACACATAACAGCTACGACTGGCTACCTACCACCTCCCCAAGGAAAGATGGGTGCCATGGCGCTGGCTAGCAGAGGCTCGGATGCTGTTTAGAGTGTTTGTACCAAGGAGATCTGTGTGAAAGCAACCCAAGGCCTGGTGTTTGGCCCGAGGGGGATCTCTCTAGAATGGATAATGAGTATTATAAAGATGTTGATCTAAAAATGGGATTCTCTCTCTCTTTTCTCTCTATCACTCTGTCACTCCTCTTTCTTTCTCCCCCCCCCCCCTCTCTCTCTCTCTCTCTCTGTCTGTCTCTCTTTTTCCTCTGTCTCTCTGTCTCTCCCCCTCTCTCTCTGTCTGTCTGTCTGTCTGTCTCTCTCTCTCTCTGTGTCTCTCTCTCTTCCTCTCTCTCTCTCACTCTCTGTCTCTCTCCCCCTCTCTCGCTCTGTCTCTCTCTCTCCTCTGTCTCTCTCTCTCTCTCCCCTGTTTCTCTCTCTGTCGCCAAAATATTTTCTTTCCTTCTATGGAGAAAATGCTCCACAGTTAAGCCACGTTGCTGTTTTCCAGTAACTTAGCAACAGCAGGTCTAGACAGACTATAAGATATGGTAAAATCCAATACATGACAGCTTCTCCTCCTCCTCCTCCTGTCTCTAGTAGATAGGTGGTGAATGGCTTTAACAGGAAATGAGAAAGAGCAGGCAGGCAGTGTGTATAATGGAGGTAATGTCTGTGATGTGCCACAGGTCGGTGATAAGCGATGATGATGATGATGTGGTGGAGTGGATAATCATCTCCGTGGTAACTACACGGAGAGGCTGATAGGGAAACTGGTCCTCTACGACGCAAAGAGGTCCTACTGTCTGTCTGTCTAAACGCACCTCAATGGGAGCATAGTATCTGTCTGTCTGTCTCAACGCACCTCAATGGGAGCATAGTATCTGTCTGTCTGTCTGTCTCAACGCACCTCAATGGGAGCATAGTATCTGTCTGTCTGTCTGTCTCAACACACCTCAATGGGAGCATAGTATCTGTCTGTCTGTCTCAACACACCTCAATGGGAGCATAGTATCTGTCTGTCTGTCTCAACGCACCTCAATGGGAGCATAGTATCTGTCTGTCTGTCTCAACACACCTCAATGGGAGCATAGTATCTGTCTGTCTGTCTCAACACATCTCAATGGGAGCATAGTATCTGTCTGTCTGTCTCAACGCACCTCAATGGGAGCATAGTATCTGTCTGTCTGTCTCAATGCACCTCAATGGGAGCATAGTATCTGTCTGTCTGTCTGTCTCAACGCACCTCAATGGAAGCATAGTATATGTCTGTCTGTCTCAACACACCTCAATGGGAGCATAGTATCTGTCTGTCTGTCTCAACGCACCTCAATGGGAGCATAGCATCTGTCTGTCTCAACGCACCTTAATGGGAGCATAGTGTCTGTCTGTCTGTCTGTCTGTCTGTCTGTCTGTCTGTCTGTCTGTCTGTCTGTCTGTCTGTCTGTCTGTCTGTCTGTCTGTCTGTCTGTCTGTCTGTCTGTCTGTATTAGGTTTTGTTGTGGAATAGTTAGATATGACCTGTTAGATACTGCTGCACTGTCAGATCTAGAAGCATAAACATGTACCTACACTTACAATAACATCTGCTAACCATGTGTTTGTGACCAATAACATTTGATTTGACAGACACACACACAGACGGACGGACGGAAGTACAGACAGACAGACCAGACAGACACATTCTTCTTTGTTTTGTATCCTAGGTCCCTGTAGCTGCTGCCAGAGAACATTATGTTAACAGTTATCCACCATCCCAATAGAATTTGACAGACAGACAGACAGAGACAGACAGACAGACAGACAGAGACAGACAGACAGAGACAGACAGACAGACAGACAGAGACAGACAGACAGACAGACAGACAGACAGACAGACAGACAGACAGACAGACAGACAGAGACAGACAGACAGACAGACAGAGACAGACAGAGACAGACAGACAGACAGACAGACAGAGACAGACAGAGACAGACAGACAGACAGACAGACAGACAGAGACAGACAGACAGACAGACAGACAGACAGACAGACAGAACAGACAGACAGACAGACAGACAGACAGACAGACAGACAGACAGACAGACAGACAGACAGAACAGACACAGACAGACAGACAGAGACAGACAGACAGACAGACAGACAGAGACAGACAGACAGACAGACAGACAGACAGACAGACAGACAGACAGAACAGACAGACAGAACAGACAGACAGACAGACAGACAGACAGACAGACAGACAGACAGACAGACAGAGACAGACAGACAGACAGACAGAACAGACACAGACAGACAGACAGACAGAGACAGACAGACAGACAGACAGACAGACACATTCTTCTTTGTTTTGTATCCTAGGTCCCTGTAGCTGCTGCCAGAGAACATTATGTTAACAGTTATCCACCATCCCTTTCAGCACCAAGGACAGCTGCCATTTAAGCCTTAAGGAAGGTGCACTGCCTGAACCAGTGGTCCTGGTACTGAGTGACAGACAGAGCTGGGTTCAACCTGAGAGAGTGGTTGCCACCATTTTGTAGCTACTGGAAGTAAACAGCGTAGTGTGTACATTTCCGCAACAACTGAGAGCGTTGAAGCGCGACGCTCAACTTCTCTGCTGTTTTGTTCCTCTGGCTGCCGCACAGTGTACGGCGTGAACCTGTGCACATGCACATTTACTGTGTGAGAGAGGGGTGTTGCATTTACTGTGTGAGAGAGGGGTGTTGCATCTTGCTCATCTCAACATCCTAGACTATTCATTGATAATAGGCCCTGCATTTACTGATGCCAGGAAATTGCCAGATACATCATTCCAAGAAAGCCAAGAAATTGCGAGATAAAGCTTTGGATTGCCAATAGATAGACCTAGTGCACGGTTCTGTCTGTCTGGTGGCTGACCTGCCGATACTGATAGATAGACCTAGTGCACGGTTCTGTCTGGTGGCTGACCTGCCTATACTGATAGATAGACCTAGTGCACGGTTCTGTCTGGTGGCTGACCTGCCTATACTGATAGATAGACCTAGTGCACGGTTCTGTCTGGTGGCTGACCTGCCTATACTGATAGATAGACCTAGTGCACGGTTCTGTCTGTCTGGTGGCTGACCTGCCTATACTGATAGATAGACCTAGTGCACGGTTCTGTCTGTCTGGTGACTGACCTGCCTATACTGATAGATAGACCTAGTGCACGGTTCTGTCTGTCTGGTGACTGACCTGCCTATACTGATAGATAGGTCTAGTGCACGGTTCTGTCTGTCTGGTGGCTGACCTGCCTATACTGATAGATAGGCCTAGTGCACGGTTCTGTCTGTCTGGTGGCTTACCTGCCTATACTGATGTGAGGTTCAGTAATAGACTGAGAGGGAGATGTGGGGTACAGTAACAGACAGAAGGAGATGTGGGGTACAGTAACAGACTGAGGGGGAGATGTGAGGTACAGTAACAGACTGAGAGGGAGATGTGGGGTACAGTAACAGACTGAGAGGGAGATGTGGGATACAGTAACAGACTGAGGGGAGATGACAGTAACAGACTGAGAGGGAGATGGGGGTACAGTAACAGACTGAGAGGGAGATGTTACAGTAACAGACTGAGAGGGAGATGTGGGGTACAGTAACAGACTGAGAGGGAGATGTGGGGTACAGTAACAGACTGAGAGGGAGATGTGGGGTACAGTAACAGACTGAGAGGGGGAGATGTGGGGTACAGTAACAGACTGAGAGGGAGATGTGGGGTACAGTAACAGACTGAGAGGGAGATGTGGGTACAGTAACAGACTGAGAGGGAGATGTGGGGTACAGTAACAGACTGAGAGGGAGATGTGGGGTACAGTAACAGACTGAGAGGGAGATGTGTGGTACAGTAACAGACTGAGAGGGAGATGTGGGGTAACAGACTGAGTAACAGACTGAGAGGGAGATGTGGGTACAGTAACAGACTGAGGGAGATGTGGGGTACAGTAACAGACTGAGAGGGAGATGTGGGTACAGTAACAGACTGAGAGGGAGATGTGGGGTACAGTAACAGACTGAGAGGGAGATGTGGGGTACAGTAACAGACTGAGAGGGAGATGTGGGGTACAGTAACAGACTGAGAGGGAGATGTGGGGTACAGTAACAGACTGAGAGGGAGATGTGGGGTACAGTAACAGACTGAGAGGAGATGTGAGGTACAGTAACAGACTGAGAGGGAGATGTGGGGTACAGTAACAGACTGAGAGGGAGATGTGGGGTACAGTAACAGACTGAGAGGGAGATGTGGGGTACAGTAACAGACTGAGAGGGAGATGTGGGGTACAGTAACAGACTGAGAGGGAGATGTGGGGTACAGTAACAGACTGAGAGGGAGATGTAGGGTACAGTAACAGACTGAGAGGGAGATGTGGGTACAGTAACAGACTGAGAGGGAGATGTACAGGACTGAGTAGAGTAACAGACTGAGAGGGAGATGTGGGGTACAGTAACAGACTGAGAGGGAGATGTGGGGTACAGTAACAGACTGAGAGGGAGATGTGGGTACAGTAACAGACTGAGAGGGAGATGTGGGGTACAGTAACAGACTGAGAGGGAGATGTGGGGTACAGTAACAGACTGAGAGGGAGATGTGGGGTACAGTAACAGACTGAGAGGGAGATGTGGGGTACAGTAACAGACTGAGGGGAGATGTGGGGTACAGTAACAGACTGAGAGGGAGATGTGGGGTACAGTAACAGACTGAGAGGGAGATGTGGGGTACAGTAACAGACTGAGAGGGAGATGTGGGGTACAGTAACAGACTGAGAGGGAGATGTGGGGTACAGTAACAGACTGAGAGGGAGATGTGACAGTAACAGACTGAGAGGGAGATGGGGTACAGTAACAGACTGAGAGGAGATGTGGGGTACAGTAACAGACTGAGAGGGAGATGTGGGGTACAGTAACAGACTGAGAGGGAGATGTGGGTACAGTAACAGACTGAGAGGAGGAGATGTAGGGTACAGTAACAGACTGAGAGGAGATGTGGGGTACAGTAACAGACTGAGAGGGAGATGTGGGGTACAGTAACAGACTGAGAGGGAGATGTGGGGTACAGTAACAGACTGAGAGGGAGATGTATGTACAGTAACAGACTGAGAGGGAGATGTGGGGTAACAGACTGAGAGGGAGATGTGGGGTAACAGTAATAGACTGAGAGGGAGATGTGGGGTACAGTAACAGACTGAGAGGAGATGTGGGGTACAGTAACAGACTGAGAGGGAGATGTGGGGTACAGTAACAGACTGAGAGGGAGATGTGGGTACAGTAACAGACTGAGAGGGAGATGTGGGGTACAGTAACAGACTGAGAGGGGAGATGTGGGTACAGTAACAGACTGAGAGGGAGATGTGGGTACAGTAACAGACTGAGAGGAGAGATGTGGGTACAGTAACAGACTGAGAGGGAGATGTAGGGTACAGTAACAGACTGAGAGGGAGATGTGGGGCACAGTAACAGACTGAGAGGGAGATGGAGACTGAGAGAGGAGATGTGGGGTACAGTAACAGACTGAGAGGGAGATGTGGGGTACAGTAACAGACTGAGAGGGAGATGTGGGTACAGTAACAGACTGAGAGGGAGATGTGGGGTACAGTAACAGACTGAGAGGGAGATGTGGGGTACAGTAACAGACTGAGAGGGAGATGTGGGGTACAGTAACAGACTGAGAGGGAGATGGGTACAGTAACAGACTGAGGGGAGATGTGGGTACAGTAACAGACTGAGAGGGAGATGTGGGGTACAGTAACAGACTGAGAGGGAGATGTGGGTACAGTAACAGACTGAGAGGAGATGTGGGGTACAGTAACAGACTGAGAGGGAGATGTGGGGTACAGTAACAGACTGAGAGGGAGATGTGGGGTACAGTAACAGACTGAGAGGGATGGGGTACAGTAACAGACTGAGAGGGAGATGGGGTACAGTAACAGACTGAGAGGGAGATGTGGGGTACAGTAACAGACTGAGAGGGAGATGTGGGGTACAGTAACAGACTGAGAGGGAGATGTGGGGTACAGTAACAGACTGAGAGGGAGATGTGGGGTACAGTAACAGACTGAGAGGGAGATGTGGGGTACAGTAACAGACTGAGAGGAGATGTGGGTACAGTAACAGACTGAGAGGAGATGTGGGTACAGTAACAGACTGAGAGGGAGATGTGGGGTACAGTAACAGACTGAGAGGGAGATGTGGGGTACAGTAACAGACTGAGAGGGAGATGTGGGGTACAGTAACAGACTGAGAGGGAGATGAGACAGTAACAGACTGAGGGAGATGTGGGGTACAGTAACAGACTGAGAGGGAGATGTGGGGTACAGTAACAGACTGAGAGGGAGATGTGGGGTACAGTAACAGACTGAGAGGGAGATGTGGGCACAGTAACAGACTGAGAGGGAGATGTGGGGTACAGTAACAGACTGAGAGGGAGATGTGGGGTACAGTAACAGACTGAGAGGGAGATGTGGGGTACAGTAACAGACTGAGAGGGAGATGTGGGGGTACAGTAACAGACTGAGAGGGAGATGTGGGGTACAGTAACAGACTGAGAGGGAGATGTGGGGTACAGTAACAGACTGAGAGGGAGATGTGGGTACAGTAACAGACTGAGGGGGAGATGTGGGGTACAGTAACAGACTGAGAGGGAGATGTGGGGTACAGTAACAGACTGAGAGGGAGATGTGGGGTACAGTAGACTGAGAGGGAGATGTGGGGTACAGTAACAGACTGAGAGGGAGATGTGGGGTACAGTAACAGACTGAGAGGGAGATGTGGGGTACAGTAACAGACTGAGAGGGAGATGTGGGGTACAGTAACAGACTGAGAGGGAGATGTGGGTACAGTAACAGACTGAGAGGGAGATGGACAGTAACAGACTGAGAGGGAGATGTGGGGTACAGTAACAGACTGAGAGGGAGATGTGGGGTACAGTAACAGACTGAGAGGGAGATGTGGGGTACAGTAATAGACTGAGAGGGAGATGTGGGGTACAGTAACAGACTGAGAGGGAGATGTGGGGTACAGTAACAGACTGAGAGGGAGATGTGGGGTACAGTAACAGACTGAGAGGGAGATGTGGGGTACAGTAACAGACTGAGAGGGAGGGAGATGTGGGGTACAGTAACAGACTGAGAGGGAGATGTGGGGTACAGTAACAGACTGAGAGGGGAGATGTGGGGTACAGTAACAGACTGAGAGGGAGATGTGGGGTACAGTAACAGACTGAGAGGGAGATGTGGGGTACAGTAACAGACTGAGAGGGAGATGTGGGGTACAGTAACAGACTGAGAGGGAGATGTGGGTACAGTAACAGACTGAGAGGGAGATGGGGGTACAGTAACAGACTGAGAGGGAGATGTGGGGTACAGTAACAGACTGAGAGGGAGATGTGGGGTACAGTAACAGACTGAGAGGGAGATGAGAATAGACTGAGAGGGAGATGTGGGGTACAGTAACAGACTGAGAGGGAGATGTGGGGTACAGTAACAGACTGAGAGGGAGATGTGGGGTACAGTAACAGACTGAGAGGGAGATGTGGGGTACAGTAACAGACTGAGAGGGAGATGTGGGGTACAGTAACAGACTGAGAGGGAGATGTGGGGTACAGTAGACTGAGAGGGAGATGTGGGGTACAGTAACAGACTGAGAGGGAGATGTGGGGTACAGTAACAGACTGAGAGGGAGATGGGGTACAGTAACAGACTGAGAGGAGATGTGGGGTACAGTAACAGACTGAGAGGGAGATGGGGTACAGTAACAGACTGAGAGGGAGATGTGGGGTACAGTAACAGACTGAGAGGGAGATGTGGGGTACAGTAACAGACTGAGAGGGAGATGGGGTACAGTAACAGACTGAGAGGGAGATGTGGGGTACAGTAACAGACTGAGAGGGAGATGACAGTAACAGACTGAGAGGGAGATGGGGGTACAGTAACAGACTGAGAGGGAGATGGGGGTACAGTAACAGACTGAGAGGGAGATGTGGGGTACAGTAACAGACTGAGAGGGAGATGGAGATGTGTGGGTAACAGACTACAGTAACAGACTGAGAGGGAGATGTGGGTACAGTAACAGACTGAGAGGGGAGATGTGGGGTACAGTAACAGACTGAGAGGGAGATGTGGGGTACAGTAACAGACTGAGAGGGAGATGTGGGGTACAGTAACAGACTGAGAGGGAGATGTGGGTACAGTAACAGACTGAGAGGGAGATGTGGGGTACAGTAACAGACTGAGAGGGAGATGTGGGGTACAGTAACAGACTGAGAGGGAGATGTGGGGTACAGTAACAGACTGAGAGGGAGATGTGGGGTACAGTAACAGACTGAGAGGGAGATGTGGGGTACAGTAACAGACTGAGAGGGAGATGGGGTATAACAGACTGAGGGGAGATGTACAGTAACAGACTGAGAGGGAGATGTGGGGTACAGTAACAGACTGAGAGGGGAGATGTGGGGTACAGTAACAGACTGAGAGGGAGATGTGGGGTACAGTAACAGACTGAGAGGAGATGGGGGTACAGTAACAGACTGAGAGGGGAGATGTGGGGTACAGTAACAGACTGAGAGGGAGATGACAGTAACAGACTGGAGGGAGATACAGTAACAGACTGAGGGAGATGTGGGTACAGTAACAGACTGAGAGGGAGATGTGTGGTACAGTAACAGACTGAGAGGGAGATGTGGGGTACAGTAACAGACTGAGAGGGAGATGTGGGTACAGTAACAGACTGAGAGGAGATGTGGGGTACAGTAACAGACTGAGAGGGAGATGTGGGGTACAGTAACAGACTGAGAGGGAGATGTGGGCACAGTAACAGACTGAGAGGGAGATGTGGGTACAGTAACAGACTGAGAGGGAGATGTGGGTACAGTAACAGACTGAGAGGAGATGTGGGTACAGTAACAGACTGAGAGGGAGATGTGGGGTACAGTAACAGACTGAGAGGGAGATGTGGGGTACAGTAACAGAACAGACTGTGGGTACAGTAACAGACTGAGAGGAGATGTGGGGTACAGTAACAGACTGAGAGGGAGATGTGGGGTACAGTAACAGACTGAGAGGGAGATGTGGGGTACAGTAACAGACTGAGAGGGAGATGTGGGGTACAGTAACAGACTGAGAGGGAGATGTGGGGTACAGTAACAGACTGAGAGGGGAGATGGGTACAGTAACAGACTGAGAGGGAGATGTGTGGTACAGTAACAGACTGAGAGGGAGATGTGGGGTACAGTAACAGACTGAGAGGGAGATGTGGGGTACAGTAACAGACTGAGAGGGAGATGTGGGGTACAGTAACAGACTGAGAGGGAGATGTGGGGTACAGTAACAGACTGAGGGGGAGATGTGGGGTACAGTAACAGACTGAGAGGGAGATGTGGGGTACAGTAACAGACTGAGAGGGGGAGATGTGGGTACAGTAACAGACTGAGAGGGAGATGTGGGGTAACAGACAGTAACAGACTGAGAGGGAGATGTGGGGTACAGTAACAGACTGAGAGGGAGATGTGGGGTACAGTAACAGACTGAGAGGGAGATGACAGTAACAGACTGAGAGGGAGATGGGGGTACAGTAACAGACTGAGAGGGGAGATGTGGGGTATGTAACAGACTGAGAGGGAGATGTGGGGTACAGTAACAGACTGAGAGGGAGATGTGGGGTACAGTAACAGACTGAGAGGGAGATGTGGGGTACAGTAACAGACTGAGAGGAGATGTGGGTAAGTAACAGACTGAGAGGGAGATGTGGGGTAGAACAGACTGAGAGGGAGATGTGGGTACAGTAACAGACTGAGAGGGAGATGTGGGGTACAGTAACAGACTGAGAGGGAGATGTGGGGTACAGTAACAGACTGAGAGGAGATGTGGGGTACAGTAACAGACTGAGAGGGAGATGTGGGGTACAGTAACAGACTGAGAGGGGAGATGTGGGGTACAGTAACAGACTGAGAGGGAGATGTGGGGTACAGTAACAGACTGAGAGGGAGATGTAGGGTACAGTGACTGAGAGGGATGTGGGTACAGTAACAGACTGAGAGGGAGATGTGGGGTACAGTAACAGACTGAGAGGGAGATGTGGGGTACAGTAACAGACTGAGAGGGAGATGTGGGGTACAGTAACAGACTGAGAGGGAGATGTGGGGTACAGTAACAGACTGAGAGGGATGATAACAGACTGAGAGGGAGATGTGGGGTACAGTAACAGACTGAGAGGGGAGATGTGGGGTACAGTAACAGACTGAGAGGGAGATGTGGGGTACAGTAACAGACTGAGAGGGAGATGTGGGTACAGTAACAGACTGAGAGGGAGATGTGGGGTACAGTAACAGACTGAGAGGGAGATGTGGGGTACAGTAACAGACTGAGAGGGAGATGTGGGGTACAGTAACAGACTGAGAGGGAGATGTGGGGTACAGTAACAGACTGAGAGGGAGATGGGGTACAGTAACAGACTGAGAGGGAGATGTGGGGTACAGTAACAGACTGAGAGGGAGATGTGGGTACAGTAACAGACTGAGGGGAGATGTGGGGTACAGTAACAGACTGAGAGGGAGATGTGGGGCAGTAACAGACTGAGAGGGAGATGTGGGGTAGACTGAGAGGGAGATGTGGGGTACAGTAACAGACTGAGAGGGAGATGTGGGGTACAGTAACAGACTGAGAGGGAGATGTGGGGTACAGTAACAGACTGAGAGGAGATGGGGGACAGTAACAGACTGAGGGAGATGTAGGGTACAGTAACAGACTGAGAGGGAGATGTGGGGTACAGTAACAGACTGAGAGGGAGATGTGGGGTACAGTAACAGACTGAGAGGGAGATGGAGTAACAGACTGAGAGGGAGATGTGGGGCACAGTAACAGACTGAGAGGGAGATGTGGGGTACAGTAACAGACTGAGAGGGAGATGTGGGGTACAGTAACAGACTGAGAGGGAGATGTGGGGTACAGTAATATACTGAGAGGGAGATGTGGGGTACAGTAACAGACTGAGAGGGAGATGTGGGGTACAGTAACAGACTGAGAGGGAGATGTGGGGTACAGTAACAGACTGAGAGGGAGATGTGGGGTACAGTAACAGACTGAGAGGGAGATGTGGGGTACAGTAACAGACTGAGAGGAGATGTGGGGTACAGTAACAGACTGAGAGGGAGAGATGTGGGGTACAGTAACAGACTGAGAGGGGAGATGTGGGGTACAGTAACAGACTGAGAGGGAGAGATGTGGTACAGTAACAGACTGAGAGGGAGATGTGGGGTACAGTAACAGACTGAGAGGGAGATGTGGGGTACAGTAACAGACTGAGAGGGAGATGTGGGGTACAGTAACAGACTGAGAGGGAGATGTGGGGTACAGTAACAGACTGAGAGGGAGATGTGGGTACAGTAACAGACTGAGAGGGAGATGTGGGGTACAGTAACAGACTGAGAGGAGATGTGGGGTACAGTAACAGACTGGAGGGGAGATGTGGGGTACAGTAACAGACTGAGAGGGAGATGTGGGGTACAGTAACAGACTGAGAGGAGATGTGTGGTACAGTAACAGACTGAGAGGGAGATGTGGGGTACAGTAACAGACTGAGAGGAGATGGGGTACAGTAACAGACTGAGAGGGAGATGTGGGGTACAGTAACAGACTGAGAGGGAGATGTGGGTACAGTAACAGACTGAGAGGAGATGAGGGTACAGTAATAGGGAGGATGTAGGGTACAGTAACAGACTGAGAGGGAGATGTGGGGTACAGTAACAGACTGAGAGGGAGATGTGGGGTACAGTAACAGACTGAGAGGGAGATGTGGGGTACAGTAACAGACTGAGAGGGAGATGTGGGGTACAGTAACAGACTGAGAGGGAGATGTGGGGTACAGTAACAGACTGAGAGGGAGATGTGGGGTACAGTAACAGACTGAGAGGGAGATGTGGGGTACAGTAACAGACTGAGAGGGAGATGTGGGGTACAGTAACAGACTGAGAGGGAGATGGGGTACAGTAACAGACTGAGAGGGAGATGTGGGGTACAGTAACAGACTGAGAGGGAGATGATGAGAGGAGATGGGGGTACAGTAACAGACTGAGAGGGAGATGTGGGGTACAGTAACAGACTGAGAGGGAGATGTGGGTACAGTAACAGACTGAGAGGGAGATGACAGTAACAGACTGAGAGGGAGATGTGGGGTACAGTAACAGACTGAGAGGGAGATGTGGGGTACAGTAACAGACTGAGAGGGAGATGTGGGGTACAGTAACAGACTGAGAGGGAGATGTGGGTACAGTAACAGACTGAGAGGGAGATGTGGGGTACAGTAACAGACTGAGAGGGGAGATGTGGGTACAGTAACAGACTGAGAGGGAGATGTGGGGTACAGTAACAGACTGAGGGGAGATGTGGGGTACAGTAACAGACTGAGAGGGAGATGGGGGTACAGTAACAGACTGAGAGGGAGATGTGGGGTACAGTAACAGACTGAGAGGGAGATGTGGGTACAGTAACAGACTGAGAGGGAGATGTGGGGTACAGTAACAGACTGAGAGGGAGATGTGGGTACAGTAACAGACTGAGGGGAGATGGGAGATGTGGGGTACAGTAACAGACTGAGAGGGAGATGGGGGTACAGTAACAGACTGAGAGGGAGATGTGGGGTACAGTAACAGACTGAGAGGGAGATGTGGGGTACAGTAACAGACTGAGAGGAGATGGGGTAACAGACTGAGAGGGAGATGTGGGGTACAGTAATATACTGAGAGGAGATGGGGTACAGTAACAGACTGAGAGGAGATGTGGGGTACAGTAACAGACTGAGAGGGAGATGGGGTACAGTAACAGACTGAGAGGGAGATGTGGGGTACAGTAACAGACTGAGAGGGGAGATGTGGGGTACAGTAACAGACTGAGAGGGAGATGTGGGGTAACAGACTGAGAGGGAGATGTGGGGTACAGTAACAGACTGAGAGGGAGATGTGGGGTACAGTAATATACTGAGAGGGAGATGTGGGGTACAGTAACAGACTGAGAGGGAGATGTGGGGTACAGTAACAGACTGAGAGGGAGATGTGGGGTACAGTAACAGACTGAGGGAGATGTGGGGTACAGTAACAGACTGAGAGGGAGATGTGGGGTAACAGACTGAGAGGGAGATGTGGGGTAAGTAACAGACTGAGAGGGAGATGTGGGGTACAGTAACAGACTGAGAGGGAGATGGGGGGTACAGTAACAGACTGAGAGGGAGATGTGGGGTACAGTAACAGACTGAGAGGGAGATGTGGGGTACAGTAACAGACTGAGAGGGAGATGTGGGGTACAGTAACAGACTGAGAGGGAGATGTGGGGTACAGTAACAGACTGAGAGGGAGATGTGGGGTACAGTAACAGACTGAGGGGAGATGTGGGGTACAGTAACAGACTGAGAGGGAGGGAGATGTGGGGTACAGTAACAGACTGAGAGGGAGATGTGGGGTACAGTAACAGACTGAGAGGGAGATGTGGGGTACAGTAACAGACTGAGAGGGAGATGTGGGGTACAGTAATATACTGAGAGGGAGATGTGGGGTACAGTAACAGACTGAGAGGGAGAACAGACTGAGGAGATGGGGTACAGTAACAGACTGAGAGGGAGATGTGGGGTACAGTAACAGACTGAGAGGGAGATGTGGGGTACAGTAACAGACTGAGGGGAGATGTGGGGTACAGTAACAGACTGAGAGGGAGATGTGGGGTACAGTAACAGACTGAGAGGGAGATGTGGGTACAGTAACAGACTGAGAGGGAGATGTGGGGTACAGTAACAGACTGAGAGGGAGATGTGGGGTACAGTAACAGACTGAGAGGGAGATGTGGGGTACAGTAACAGACTGAGAGGGAGATGTGGGGTACAGTAACAGACTGAGGGGAGATGTGGGGTACAGTAACAGACTGAGAGGGAGATGTGGGGTACAGTAACATACTCAGAGGGAGATGTGGGGTACAGTAATGGTCGTCCAGGTCGATGCTGAACCATGGGAACAAGACGACACCGTGAGACACAAACCGTTGCTGGCAGCAGCGCCGCTACATTGTGAATTCACATGGAATTAAAAATGTTTTTAGTCTTATTGTTTTCAACGGGAAACCCGATAAAGAAAAATGGCCGTTTAAACGTTAAAAAAACAACAACTTCTCTACAGTGTATCCAGTCTACACAGCACACAGAGCCAAAGTCAAATAGAGGACATTTTAGCATGGCATTTGTAGATCTGCCGTGAGTGAAATTATTTATTTTACTAGACAAGTCAGTTAAGAACAAATTACTATTTTCAATGACGGCCTGGGGAACAGTGGGTTAACTGCCTGTTCAGGGGCAGAATGACAGATTTGTACCTTGTCAGCTCGGGGGTTTGAACATGCAACCTTCTGGTTACTAGTCCAACACTCTAACCACTAGGCTACCCTGCTGTCTCTACACTCTAACCACCAGGCTACACTGCCACCTCTACACTCTAACCACTAGACTACCCTGCCGCCTCTACACTCTAACCACTAGGCTACCCTGCCGTCTCTACACTCTAACCACTAGGCTACCCTGCTGCCTCTACACTCTAACCACTAGGCTAACCTGCTGCCTCTACACTCTAACCACTAGGCTACCCTGCTGCCTCTACACTCTAACCACTCTAACCACACTCAACCACTAGGCTACCCTGCCGCCTCTACACTCTAACCACTAGGCTACCCTGCCGCCTACACTCTAACCACTAGGCTACCCTGCCGCCTCTACACTCTAACCACTAGGCTACCCTGCCGCCTCTACACTCTAACCACTAGGCTACCCTGCCGCCTCTACACACTAACCACTAGGCTACCCTGCCACCTCTACACTCTAACCACTAGGCTACCCTGCCTCTAACCGCTAGGCCACCTGCCTCTAACCACTAGGCTACCCTGCCGCCTCTACACTCTAACCACTAGGCTACCCTGCCACCTCTACACTCTAACCACTAGGCTACCCTGCCACCTCTACACTCTAACCACTAGGCTACCCTGCCTCTAACCACTAGGCTACCCTGCCTCTAACCACTAGGCTACCCTGCCTCTAACCACTAGGCTACTCTGCTGCCCCAATAAACATAGCCATTGTTTTAGCTACATTCAATTTCAATTCATGGTCCATTCTGTGCAAAACCTTAGCAACGCTGAGGATATTTTATCATGAAGTTTCTAGATTCACCTCTGCAGTCTCTGGGAGAAGCCGAGACAGGAGGAGGCTGGTGATTTATTTAACAGGCGTTCAGCAGGCAGACCTATCTCCTGTCGAGAGAAAGCAGAGAGCTGAATGTCACCACACGGTGGGTGGGGGGGTCCTGATGGGGACAGGGCTTTGGGCACACAAGCACGGCACATCTCAGGCATGCACGCTGCACGGCTCACACACACACACACACACACACACACACACACACACACACACACACACACACACACACACACACACACTATTATTATTATAAAATACTAGTATTATAAAATACTATTATTATTATAAAATACTATTATTATTATAAAATACTATTATTATTATAAAATACTATTATTATTATAAAATACTATTATTATAAAATACTATTATTATTACAGTCTATTATTATTATAAAATACTATTATTATTATAAAATACTATTATTATTATAAAATACTATTATTATTATAAAATACTAGTATTATTACAGTCTATTATTATTATAAAATACTATTATTATTACAGTCTATTATTATTATAAAATACTATTATTATTATAAAATACTAGTATTATTACAGTCTATTATTATTATAAAATACTATTATTATTACAGTCTATTATTATTATAAAATACTATTATTATTACAGTCTATTATTATTATAAAATACTATTATTATTACAGTCTAGTATTATTATAAAATACTATTATTATTACAGTCTATTATTATTATAAAATACTATTATTATTACAGTCTAGTATTATTATAAAATACTATTATTATTACAGTCTATTATTATTATAAAATACTAGTATTATTACAGTCTATTATTATTATAAAATACTATTATTATTACAGTCTATTATTATTATAAAATACTATTATTATTACAGTCTATTATTATTATAAAATACTATTATTATTACAGTCTAGTATTATTATAAAATACTATTATTATTACAGTCTATTATTATTATAAAATACTAGTATTATTATAAAATACTATTATTATTACAGTCTATTATTATTATAAAATACTAGTATTATTATAAAATACTATTATTATTACAGTCTATTATTAATATAAAATACTAGTATTATTATAAAATACTATTATTATTACAGTCTATTATTATTATAAAATACTATTATTATTACAGTCTATTATTAATATAAAATACTATTATTATTACAGTCTAGTATTATTATAAAATACTATTATTATTACAGTCTATTATTATTATAAAATACTATTATTATTATAACAGTCTAGTATTATTATAAAATACTATTATTATTACAGTCTATTATTATTATAAAATACTATTATTATTACAGTCTATTATTATTATAAAATACTATTATTATTACAGTCTATTATTATTATAAAATACTATTATTATTACAGTCTATTATTATTATAAAATACTAGTATTATTATAAAATACTATTATTATTACAGTCTATTATTATTATAAAATACTATTATTATTACAGTCTATTATTATTATAAAATACTAGTATTATTATAAAATACTATTATTATTACAGTCTATTATTATTATAAAATACTATTATTATTATAAAATACTATTATTATTACAGTCTAGTATTATTATTATAAAATACTATTATTATTATAAAATACTATTATTATAACAGTCTAGTATTATTATTATAAAATACTATTATTATTACAGTCTATTATTATTATAAAATACTATTATTATTATAAAATACTATTATTATTACAGTCTAGTATTATTATAAAATACTATTATTATTACAGTCTATTATTATTATAAAATACTATTATTATTATAAAATACTATTATTATAACAGTCTAGTATTATTATTATAAAATACTATTATTATTATAAAATACTATTATTATAAAATACTATTATTATTACAGTCTATTATTATTATAAAATACTATTATTATTATAAAATACTATTATTATAACAGTCTAGTATTATTATTATAAAATACTATTATTATTACAGTCTATTATTATTATAAAATACTAGTATTATTATAAAATACTATTATTATAAAATACTATTATTATTACAGTCTATTATTATTATAAAATACTAGTATTATTATAAAATACTATTATTATAAAATACTATTATTATTATAACAGTCTAGTATTATTATAAAATACTATTATTATTACAGTCTATTATTATTATAAAATACTAGTATTATTATAACAGTCTAGTATTATTATAAAATACTATTATTATTATAAAATACTAGTATTATTATAAAATACTATTATTATTATAACAGTCTAGTATTATTATAAAATACTATTATTATTACAGTATACTATTATTAGAAAATACTACTATTATTATAACAGTCTAGTATTATTATAAAATACTATTATTATTATAAAATACTATTATTATTATAAAATACTAGTATTATTATAAAATACTATTATTATTATAACAGTCTAGTATTATTATAAAATACTATTATTATTATAAAATACTATTATTATTACAGTCTATTATTATCATAAAATGCTAGTATTATTATAACAGTCTAGTATTATCATAACAGTATACTATTATTATAAAATACTATTATTATTATAACACTATATTATTATGAAATATTATTATAACAGTGTATTATTATAATAAAATACTCTTATTATAAAACACTAGTATTAGAAAAGGAGTAGCCTTGTATCCATACTGTAGGTGCTGTAAACAACTATAGGAAGCCTGTCCTCTGTTATCACTGTTACATTTGATGATAAGAAACACAGCAGAAATGCAAGTCCAGTTTTGACAGCCTTCCACATTTCCCATTTTTATCGCTTGTTTTTTTGGTTGTGTTGTCCAGTTGTGTTTTGGCGTTCACACAGTCCTTTTATCAATGGTGAATCACTAGAGGCAGAGTCTTCCTCACAGAAACCAGCAGCAGCAGGACCACAAATAGACAGGCATTGTTTTCTGGTCCAAGACATGGAAATAGACTCCAGAATGTTTCTCACAGGGAGGTTAAGAGAGAACGCCCACTCACCCACTTCCTGTGTGTAGTCACATGACAATATGTCCTGCAGGGCACCAATAGCCACAGCTAATGGACGGAATAGAGAAAGGGGATGAGGAGAAGGAGAGAGAGAGGAGGAGCTATGGGGAAGAGAGGAGAGAGAGGAGGAGGTGCAATGGGGGTGAGAGGAAAGAGAGGAGAGAGAGAGGAGGAGCAATGGAATGGGGGGACCAATGGGGAAGAGAGGAGAGAGAGAGAGGTGGTGCAATGGGGGACCAATGGGGAAGAGGAGAGAGAGAGGTGGTGCAATGGGGTGGAGAGGAAAGAGAGGAGAGAGAGGAGGATGGCGGCGAGACAGTCAAGTCATTGAGAGAGACAGAGACAGAGAGAGACAGAGACAGAGAGGAAGTAGAGTGTGTGAAAGATGTGGGTTCTCTTGTCAGTCAGTAACTTGCGTCTCTCTGACCATCGGGACGTTGTGTAACTCAGATCACAGATGGTTCCCAGACACTCTGTGGTCTTCCTGTCTCTGCCTCTGTCTCTCTCTCTCTCTCTCTCTCTCTCTCTCTCTCTCTCTGTCTCTTTGTCGCTCTCTTTCTCTCTGTCTCTCTGTCTCTCTGTCTCTGTCTGTGTCTGTCTCTGCCTAAGCTTAGGGCATATTGGAAGACACTGTGTGTGTGTGTGTGTGTGTGTGTGTGTGTGTGTGTGTGTGTGTGTGTGTGTGTGTGTGTGACCGTGCAATGTCTTCTTGCGTAAATTCTGTATCTCCATCTGTGAGTACGTATACGTCTGTGAGCGTGAATACTGTATCTCCATCTGTGAGTACGTATACGTCTGTGAGCGTGAATACTGTATCTCCATCTGTGAGTACGTATATATCTGTGAGCGTGAATTCTGTATCTCCATCTGTGAGTATGTCTATATCTGTGAGCGTGAATACTGTATCTCCATCTGTGAGTACGTATACGTCTGTGAGCGTGAATACTGTATCTCCATCTGTGAGTACGTATATGTCTGTGAGCGTGAATTCTGTATCTCCATCTGTGAGTATGTCTATATCTGTGAGCGTGAATACTGTATCTCCATCTGTGAGTACGTATACGTCTGTGAGCGTGAATACTGTATCTCCATCTGTGAGTACGTATATGTCTGTGAGCGTGAATTCTGTATCTCCATCTGTGAGTATGTCTATATCTGTGAGCGTGAATACTGTATCTCCATCTGTGAGTATGTATATGTCTGTGAGCGTGAATACTGTATCTCCATCTGTGAGTATGTATATGTCTGTGAGCGTGAATGCTGTATCTCCATCTGTGAGTACGTATACGTCTGTGAGCGTGAATACTGTATCTCCATCTGTGAGTACGTATATATCTGTGAGTGTGAATACTGTATCTCCATCTGTGAGTACGTATACGTCTGTGAGCGTGAATACTGTATCTCCATCTGTGAGTACGTATACGTCTGTGAGCGTGAATACTGTATCTCCATCTGTGAGTACGTATATGTCTGTGAGCGTGAATACTGTATCTCCATCTGTGAGTACGTATATATCTGTGAGCGTGAATTCTGTATCTCCATCTGTGAGTATGTCTATATCTGTGAGCGTGAATACTGTATCTCCATCTGTGAGTACATATACGTCTGTGCGCTTGAATACTGTATCTCCATCTGTGAGTACGTATATGTCTGTGAGCGTGAATTCTGTATCTCCATCTGTGAGTATGTCTATATCTGTGAGCGTGAATACTGTATCTCCATCTGTGAGTATGTATATGTCTGTGAGCGTGAATACTGTATCTCCATCTGTGAGTATGTATATGTCTGTGAGTGTGAATGCTGTATCTCCATCTGTGAGTACGTATACGTCTGTGAGCGTGAATACTGTATCTCCATCTGTGAGTACGTATATGTCTGTGAGCGTGAATACTGTATCCCCATCTGTGAGTACGTATACGTCTGTGAGCATGAATACTGTATCTCTATCTGTGAGTACGTATACGTCTGTGAGCGTGAATACTGTATCCCCATCTGTGAGTACGTATACGTCTGTGAGCGTGAATACTGTATCCCCATCTGTGAGTACGTATACGTCTGTGAGCGTGAATACTGTATCCCCATCTGTGAGTACGTATACGTCTGTGAGCGTGAATACTGTATCTCCATCTGTGAGTACGTATACGTCTGTGAGCGTGAATACTGTATCTCCATCTGTGAGTACGTATACGTCTGTGAGCGTGAATACTGTATCTCCATCTGTGAGTACGTATACGTCTGTGAGCGTGAATACTGTATCTCCATCTGTGAGTACGTATACGCCTGTGAGCGTGAATACTGTATCTACATCTGTGAGTACTTATACGTCTGTGAGCGTGAATACTGTATCTCCATCTGTGAGTACTTATACATCTGTGAGCGTGAATACTGTATCTCCATCTGTGAGTACGTATACGTCTGTGAGCGTGTGGGAGACCTTTTCTTCACGGCTGGAGTGGCCTTTTAGCTCAGTCAGGATGTCGGCACACAGAAGCCCTGTTGTTTCCCTCCCTCCTGGTCCTCTCTGTCTGCTGCCTGATGAATTATTCAAGCCCATGGGCAGTGTGTCGCCACGGTGGTGTGGGTTACGGCTGCCAGTCCGTGCATATTGAACGGCATCTCTAAGGCCAATGCAATTTTGTAGTTTTGTAATCAAATATGTGTTGATCTGAGGAGTAAAAGTAGAAATAGCGCTTATCAGAAATTGTTCGGGGCGGACGTCACGAAAGAGGTGTCTTGGTTTGTACGCCGTTAAACCTTCCTGTTTATCCCGAGGGTTATTGCCAGAACCGAAAGGTCAAAGGTCAGATTATTTTAGAGGAGTGACCTGACCTGGGTATCAAGTATCTGCATCATTAAAATCCTCTTGTTATCTCTGTATATGTGAATATATGTGATGAAATACCACCGGGGATTCTTGTCAGTGGGTGAGGTAGTCTCCTCCATCAGTGGGTGAGGTAGTCTTCTCCATCAGTGGGTGAGGTAGTCTTCTCCATCAGTGGGTGAGGTAGTCTTCCATCAGTGGGTGAGGTAGTCTTCTCCATCAGTGGGTGAGGTAGTCTTCCCATCAGTGGATGAGGTAGTCTTCTCCATCAGTGGGTGAGGTAGTCTTCTCCATCAGTGGGTGAGGTAGTCTTCCATCAGTGGGTGAGGTAGTCTCCTCCATCAGTGGGTGAGGTAGTCTTCTCCATCAGTGGGTGAGGTAGTCTTCTCCATCAGTGGGTGAGGTAGTCTTCCCATCAGTGGATGAGGTAGTCTTCTCCATCAGTGGGTGAGGTAGTCTTCTCCATCAGTGGGTGAGGTAGTCTTCTCCATCAGTGGGTGAGGTAGTCTTCCCATCAGTGGGTGAGGTAGTCTTCTCCATCAGTGGGTGAGGTAGTCTTCTCCATCAGTGGGTGAGGTAGTCTTCTCCATCAGTGGGTGAGGTAGTCTTCTCCATCAGTGGGTGAGGTAGTCTTCTCCATCAGTGGGTGAGGTAGTCTTCTCCATCAGTGGGTGAGGTAGTCTTCTCCATCAGTGGGTGAGGTAGTCTTCTCCATCAGTGGGTGAGGTAGTCTCCTCCATCAGTGGGTGAGGTAGTCTTCTCCATCATCTTCTTGTTGTAGCGACAAGCTGCCAACAACCCAGTGACAGACAGCTGTGATGACGCCACGACACTGAGACATGAGTGTGGAGGGGACAGATTACAGACACTGTGGGGCTCTTTTCAGGCTTATTAGAGAGAGAGAGAGAGAGAGAGAGAGAGGAGCCAGAGAGAGAGAGAGAGGAGCCAGAGAGAGAGAGAGAGGAGCCAGAGAGAGAGAGAGAGAGAGAGAGAGAGAGGAGCCAGAGAGAGAGAGAGAGAGGAGCCAGAGAGAAGAAGGAGCCAGAGAGAGAGAGAGGACATCAAACCAGTGATCCACAAAAGGCCCAGATTTATACCACCAAAGAACAAAGCTGAACCTGCCGTTGTGCAGTGTGTGGCTGGCTTCAGTCAAAGCAGCCACTAGATGGAGCTGGTAACCTGGACCACTAGATGGAGCTGGACCACTAGATGGAGCTGGTAACCTGAACCACTAGATGGAGCTGGACCACTAGATGGGGCTGATAACCTGGACCACTAGATGGAGCTGATAACCTGGACCACTAGATGGAGCTGATAACCTGGACCACTAGATGGAGCTGATAACCTGGACCACTAGATGGAGCTGATACCCTGGACCACTAGATGGAGCTGATAACCTGGACCACTAGATGGAGCTGATAACCTGGACCACTAGATGGAGCTGATAACCTGGACCACTAGATGGAGCTGATAACCTGGACCACTAGATGGAGCTGATAACCTGGGCCACTAGATGGAGCTGATAATCTGGACCACTAGATGGAGCTGATAACCTAGACCACTAGATGGAGCTGATAACCTGGACCACTAGATGGAGCTGATAACCTGGACCACTAGATGGAGCTGATAACCTGGGCCACTAGATGGAGCTGATAACCTGGACCACTAGATGGAGCTGGACCACTAGATGGAGCTGGACCACTAGATGGAGCTGATAACCTGGGCCACTAGATGGAGCTGGACCACTAGATGGAGCTGATAACCTGGACCACTAGATGGAGCTGGACCACTAGATGGAGCTGGACCACTAGATGGAGCTGGACCACTAGATGGAGCTGATAACCTGGACCACTGGATGGAGCTGGACCACTAGATGGAGCTGATAACCTGGACCACTAGATGGAGCTGGACCACTAGATGGAGCTGATAACCTGGACCACTAGATGGAGCTGATAACCTGGACCACTAGATGGAGCTGATAACCTGGACCACTAGATGGACCTGATAACCTGGACCACTAGATGGAGCTGATAACCTGGACCACTAGATGGACCTGATAACCTGGACCACTAGATGGAGCTGATAACCTGGACCACTAGCTGGAGCTGGACCACTAGATGGAGCTGATAACCTGGACCACTAGATGGAGCTGATAACCTAGACCACTAGATAGAGCTGGACCACTAGATGGAGCTGGACCACTAGATGGAGCTGGACCACTAGATGGAGCTGGACCACTAGATGGAGCTGATAACCTGTACCACTAGATGGAGCTGATAACCTGGACCACTAGATGGAGCTGGACCACTAGATGGAGCTGGACCGCTAGATGGAGCTGATAACCTGGACCACTAGATGGAGCTGGACCACTAGATGGAGCTGATAACCTGGACCACTAGATGGAGCTGATAACCTGGACCACTAGATGGAGCTGATAACCTGGACCACTAGATGGAGCTGATAACCTGGACCACTAGATGGAGCTGGACCACTAGATGGAGCTGATAACCTGGACCACTAGATGGAGCTGATAACCTGGACCACTAGATGGAGCTGATAACCTGGACCACTAGATGGAGCTGATAACCTGGACCACTAGATAGAGCTGATAACCTGGACCACTAGATGGAGCTGGACCACTAGATGGAGCTGATAACCTGGACCACTAGATGGAGCTGATAACCTGGACCACTAGATGGAGCTGATAACCTGGACCACTAGATGGAGCTACACCACTAGATGGAGCTGGACCACTAGATGGAGCTGATAACCTGGACCACTAGATGGAGCTGATAACCTGGACCACTAGATGGAGCTGATAACCTGGACCACTAAATGGAGCTGATAACCTGGACCACTAGATGGAGCTGATAACCTGGACCACTAGATGGAGCTGATAACCTGGACCACTAGATGGAGCTGGACCACTAGATGGAGCTGATAACCTGGACCACTAGATGGAGCTGATAACCTGGACCACTAGATGGAGCTGATAACCTGGACCACTAGATGGAGCTGATAACCTGGACCACTAGATGGAGCTGATAACCTGGACCACTAGATGGAGCTGATAACCTGGACCACTAGATGGAGCCACCACTAGATGGAGCTGACCACTAACCTGGTAACCTGGACCACTAGATGGAGCTGATAACCTGGACCACTAATGGAGCTGATAACCTGGACCACTAGATGGAGCTGATAACCTGGACCACTAGATGGAGCTGATAACCTGGACCACTAGATGGAGCTGGACCACTAGATGGAGCTGATAACCTGGACCACTAGATGGAGCTGATAACCTGGACCACTAGATGGAGCTGGACCCTGATAACCTGGACCACTAGATGGAGCTGATAACCTGGACCACTAGATGGAGCTGATAACCTGGACCACTAGATGGAGCTGATAACCTGGACCACTAGATGGAGCTGATAACCTGGACCACTAGATGGAGCTGATAACCTAGACCACTAGATGGAGCTGGTAACCTGGACCACTAGATGGAGCTGATAACCTGGACCACTAGATGGAGCTGGACCACTAGATGGAGCTGATAACCTGGACCACTAGATGGAGCTGGTAACCTGGACCACTAGATGGAGCTGATAACCTGGACCACTAGATGGAGCTGGACCACTAGATGGAGCTGATAACCTGGACCACTAGATGGAGATGGAGCTGATAACCTGGACCACTAGATGGAGCTGATGGACCACTAGATAGCTGATAACCTGGACCACTAGATGGAGCTGAGATGGAGCTGATAACCTGGACCACTAGATGGAGCTGATAACCTGGACCACTAGATGGAGCTGATAACCTGGACCACTAGATAACCTGGAGCTGATAACTGGACCACTAGATGGAGCTGATAACCTGGACCACTAGATGGAGCTGATAACCTGGACCACTAGATGGAGCTGATAACCTGGACCACTAGATGGAGCTGATAACCTGGACCACTAGATGGAGCTGATAACCTGGACCACTAGATGGAGCTGATAACCTGGACCACTAGATGGAGCTGATAACCTGGACCACTAGATGGAGCTGGTAACCTGGACCACTAGATGGAGCTGATAACCTGGACCACTAGATGGAGCTGGACCACTAGATGGAGCTGATAACCTGGACCACTAGATGGAGCTGATAACCTGGACCACTAGATGGAGCTGATAACCTGGACCACTAGATGGAGCTGGACCACTAGATGGAGCTGATAACCTGGACCACTAGATGGAGCTGATAACCTGGACCACTAGATGGAGCTGATAACCTGGACCACTAGATGGAGCTGATAACCTGGACCACTAGATGGAGCTGATAACCTGGACCACTAGATGGAGCTGATAACCTGGACCACTAGATGGAGCTGATAACCTGGACCACTAGATGGAGATGATAACCTGGACCACTAGATGGAGATGATAACCTGGACCACTAGATGGAGATGATAACCTGGACCACTAGATGGAGATGATAACCTGGGCTGTTGTTAAATGAAGCTGTCTGACTGGTCTCTAATAGTGAACGTTCTCAGAAGGATAAGCGGCCTGGTTTCTGGGAGGACAGATAATTGATTTATTCAGGGACTTCCTTTCCCGGAACCCTTTAATGTCCCTGCTTAATGTTTTTACTCCGTAGAACAGGTAATTATATAGATATACCCACAGGCACAAAGTAGCATGGGGCCGTTTAGTACAGTACAGTAGCTGCCAGGGGGTGGTTGAGAGAGTGGCTCAGTGGCAGGCTTCCCTGAACTGGGTTTTAACAGGACAGACATTATGGACTGGTCCTGAACCGGGTTTTAATTAACAGGACAGACATTATGAGGACTGGTTCTGAACTGGGTTTTAATTAACAGGACAGACATTATGAGGACTGGTTCTGAACGGGGTTTTAACAGGACAGACATTATGAGGACTGGTTCTGAACTGGGTTTTAATTAACAGGACAGACATTATGAGGACTGGTCCTGAACTGGGTTTTAATTAACAGGACAGACATTATGAGGACTGGTCCTGAACTGGGTTTTAATTAACAGGACAGACATTATGAGGACTGGTTCTGAACTGGGTTCTAACAGAACAGACATTATGAGGACTGGTCCTGAACTGGGTTTTAACAGAACAGACATTATGAGGACTGGTTCTGAACTGGGTTTTAACAGAACAGACATTATGAGGACTGGTTCTGAACTGGGTTTTAATTAACAGGACAGACATTATGGGGATTGGTTCTGAACTGGGTTTTAACAGAACAGACATTATGAGGACTGGTCCTGAACTGGGTTTTAACAGGACAGACATTATGAGGATTGGTTCTGTACTGGGTTTTAACAGAACAGACATTATGAGGACTGGTCCTGAACTGGGTTTTAACAGGACAGACATTATGAGGACTGGTTCTGAACTGGGTTTTAATTAACAGGACAGACATTATGAGGACTGGTCCTGAACTGGGTTTTAATTAACAGGACAGACATTATGAGGACTGGTTCTGAACTGGGTTTTAACAGGACAGACATTATGGACAACTGGGTTTTAATTAACAGACATTATGAGGACTGGGTCCTTATGGAATCTGGGTTTTAATTAACAGGACAGACATTATGAGGACTGGTCCTGAACTGGGTTTTAACAGGACAGACATTATGGACTGGTTCTGAACTGGGTTTTAATTAACAGGACAGACATTATGAGGACTGGTTCTGAACTGGGTTTTAACAGGACAGACATTATGAGGACTGGTTCTGAACTGGGTTTTAATTAACAGGACAGACATTATGAGGACTGGTTCTGAACTGGGTTTTATGAACTGGTTCTGAACTGGGAAACAGGACATTATGAGGACTGGTTCTGAACTGGGTTTTAACAGGACAGACATTATGGGGGATTGGTTCTGAACTGGGTTTTAATTAACAGGACAGACATTATGAGGACTGGTCCTGAACTGGGTTTTAATTAACAGGACAGAAATTATGAGGACTGGTCCTGAGACATTATGAGGTCTGGTTTGAACTGGGTTTTAATTAACAGGACAGACATTATGAGGACTGGTCTGAACTGGGTTTTAACAGGACAGACATTATGAGGACTGGTTCTGAACAGGACAGACATTATGAGGACTGGTTTGAACTGGGTTTTAATTAACAGGACAGACATTATGAGGACTGGTCCTGAACTGGGTTTTAATTAACAGGACAGACATTATGAGGACTGGTTCTGAACTGGGTTTTAATTAACAGGACAGACATTATGAGGATTGGTTTTGAACTGGGTTTTAATTAACAGGACAGACATTATGAGGACTGGTTCTGAACTGGGTTTTAACAGGACAGACATTATGAGGACTGGTCCTGAACTGGGTTTTAACAGAACAGACATTATGAGGGACTGGTTCTGAACTGGGTTTTAATTAACAGGACAGACATTATGAGGACTGGTTCTGAACTGGGTTTTAACAGGACAGACATTATGAGGACTGGTTATGAGGACTGGTTCTGAACTGGGTTTTAACAGGACAGACATTATGAGGACTGGTTCTGAACTGGGTTCTAACAGAACATTATGAGGACTGGTCCTGAACTGGGTTTTAATTAACAGGTTTTAACAGAACATTATGAGGACTGGTTCTGAACTGGGTTTTAATTAACAGGACAGACATTATGGGGATTGGTTCTGAATTAACAGAACAGACATTATGAGGACTGGTCCTGAACTGGGTTTTAACAGGACAGACATTATGAGGATTGGTTCTGTACTGGGTTTTAACAGAACAGACATTATGAGGACTGGTCCTGAACTGGGTTTTAACAGGACAGACATTATGAGGACTGGTTCTGAACTGGGTTTTAATTAACAGGACAGACATTATGAGGACTGGTCCTGAACTGGGTTTTAATTAACAGGACAGACATTATGAGGACTGGTTCTGAACTGGGTTTTAACAGGACAGACATTATGGACTGGTCCTGAACTGGGTTTTAATTAACAGGACAGACATTATGAGGACTGGTTTTAACAGGACAGACATGAACTGGGTTTTAATTAACAGGACAGACATTATGAGGACTGGTCCTGAACTGAACTTATGGACTGGTTCTTTTTTAATTAACAGGACAGACATTATGAGGACTGGTTCTGAACTGGGTTTTAATTAACAGGACAGACATTATGAGGACTGGTTCTGAACTGGGTTTTAACAGGACAGACATTATGAGGACTGGTTCTGAACTGGGTTTTAATTAACAGGACAGACATTATGAGGACTGGTTCTGAACTGGGTTTTAATTAACAGGACAGACATTATGAGGACTGGTCCTGAACTGGGTTTTAATTAACAGGACAGAAATTATGAGGACTGGTCCTGAACTTAATTAACAGGACAGACATTATGAGGTTGGTTTTGAACTGGGTTTAATTAACAGGACAGACATTATGAGGACTGGTCCTGAACTGGGTTTTAATTAACAGGACAGACATTATGAGGACTGAACTGGGTTTTAATTAACAGGACAGACATTATGAGGACTGGTCCTGAACTGGGTTTTAATTAACAGGACAGACATTATGAGGACTGGTCCTGAACTGGGTTTTAATTAACAGGACAGACATTATGAGGATTGGTTTTGAACTGGGTTTTAATTAACAGGACAGACATTATGAGGACTGGTTCTGAACTGGGTTTTAACAGGACAGACATTATGAGGACTGGTCCTGAACTGGGTTTTAACAGAACAGACATTATGAGGACTGGTTCTGAACTGGGTTTTAATTAACAGGACAGACATTATGAGGACTGGTTCTGAACTGGGTTTTAACAGGACAGACATTATGAGGACTGGTTTTGAACTGGGTTTTAATTAACAGGACAGCCATTATGAGGACTGGTTCTGAAACTGGGTTTTAACAGGACAGACATTATGAGGACTGGTTTTGAACTGGGTTTTAATTAACAGGAGAGACATTACAGGACTGGTTTTGAGAATTAACAGGAGAGACATTATGAGGACTGGTTCTGAACTGGGTTTTAATGAACAGGACAGACATTATGAGGACTGGTCTGAACTGGGTTTTAACAGGACAGACATTATGAGGACTGGTTCTGAACTGGGTTTTAACAGGACAGACATTATGAGGACTGGTTTGAACTGGGTTTTAATTAACAGGACAGGACAGACATTATGAGGACTGGTTTTGAACTGGGTTTTAATTAACAGGACAGACATTATGAGGACTGGTTCTGAACTGGGTTTTAATTAACAGGACAGACATTATGAGGACTGGTTCTGAACTGGGTTTTAATTAACAGGACTGACAGGACAGACATTATAGGGACTGGTCCTGAACTGGGTTTTAACAGGACAGACATTATGAGGACTGGTCCTGGAGACTGGGTTTTAACAGGACAGACATTATGAGGACTGGTTTTGAACTGGGTTTTAATTAACAGGACAGACATTATGAGGACTGGTTCTGAACTGGGTTTTTAATTAACAGGACAGACATTATGAGGACTGGTTCTGAACTGGGTTTTAATGAACAGGACAGACATTATGAGGACTGGGTCCTACAGTCATTGACCTGATTGATTGACACACTGAGGAGAGGGGACGATATAGTCAATTAAACAGTCACAATGATGCATAGATTGACTGGATTGATTGATTTGTGAATTGATTGGCACAATGGCACATTGATTATTTATCGCTACAATGTAACGAGGCAGTCTGGGATGCTCCTAGCGACAGCTCTATCTTCTGTATATCTACAATGTAATGAGGCAGTCTGGGATGGTCCTAGCTACAGCTCTATCTTCTGTATATCTACAATGTAAGGAGGCAGTCTAGGATGGTCCTAGCTACAGCTCTATCTTCTGTATATCTACAATGTAAGGAGGCAGTCTAGGATGGTCCTAGCTACAAGCTCTATCTTCTGTATATCTACAATGTAAGGAGGCAGTCTGGGATGGTCCTAACTACAGCTCTATCTTCTGTATATATCTACAATATAAGGAGGCAGTCTGGGATGGTCCTAGGGTCACAAAGCCATTCAGGCTGTGTGACCAACTACTAGCTGTGAATGACCTCTCTCTCTCTCTCTGTCTCTGTCTCTGTCTCTGTCTCTCTCTCTCTCAATTCAATTCAATTCAATTCAAGGGCTTTATTGGCATGGGAAACATATGTTAACATTGCCAAAGCAAGTGAGGTAGACAACATACAAAGTGAATATATAAAGTGAAAAACAACAAAAATGAACAGTAAACATTACACATACAGAAGTTTCAAAACAGTAAAGACATTACAAATGTCATTTTATATATATATACCGTGTTTTAACAATGTACAAATGGTTAAAGGACACAAGATAAAATAAATAAGCATAAATATGGGTTGTATTTACAATGGTGTTTGTTCTTCACTGGTTGCCCTTTTCTCGTGGCAACGGGTCACAAATCTTGCTGCTGTGATGTCACACTGTGGTATTTCACCCAGTAGATATGGGAGTTTTTCAAAATTGGA